>NW_016908602.1:291052-387561 GCF_001483705.2 Eufriesea mexicana | reverse complement strand
AAGTATATTTAAAATATATAATATTGCTTGATACAGTTTGAGGCTAGTTTAATTCTACGATTCTGATACAACGCTGATAGTCTGACACTGACTCTGAAACTCTAAACTCTTACTCCTGACACACTGTTTCTCTATAGTCTTTATAGATTGTCTCGGCCCTGCACTCTTGTTTTAGTATAATTACGATAGTATAAATTAGTATAATTTAATTTAGTAACGATAAAATATATTTAAAATATATAATATTGTTTGGTATAGTCAACTCTAATACAACGCTGATAGTTTGACACTGACTCTGACAGTCTGAACTCTTACTCTTGAAAATGGTTGGAGTAAAACAAACATAAATTTACAAAATTAATATCGCTGGACACTGGTGACCACCATGGTCTCACTGAGGAGACAAGCGCCGGTCATTGATGATCATCATGGCAGTCAACGTGTTAACATTCTTTCAGGGCCGTACTCGTTTCAACCCTACGTGTATATTCTTGCTTTTATATTTACCAGTGATTGCGGTGAAGGTGTCGACAATATAATATTTTAAAGAAACGAATTTCTCATCGATTTTAAAAATACCTTTATAGTGTACTAAATTTTATAGAAGAAATCGGGGCACGAGTAAAATCTATAAATTATAAGTACACGGAAAAAATTCATCCGTACAAAATTTTTCAGTGCCGTTCTTGAGTTAAGAGTTGGTCGATTTATCGGTGCGGCTAGTTCGTTACATTGTTAGAGAATTTAAGTTTCGACTGCTTTATGATTTTATAACTTTCACGATCGCGCATAGTTCTAGCCGGTCGACTCAACTTTGTAGCCCGATATTTGCTTGCTTTTTAAGTAATATTTCGCTGCGGCGGCGAGCGTAATAAAAGTTGGGTTATAAAAGTTAATTCGCGTTGATTAATTCCGAGAGAGCTGTTATTAGTTCTGACAGGAATTTAGCTGTTTCCGTGATCGGCAATCGAGTGATCGGACGATCGTCGGTCCCCGGGAAAGTTTTCTAATACCGCGCGAGATCGACGGTCTATCGGGTGAAATTATCTCGAGGAGGTCTCGAAATCGCTCGATGCTCCCAGCGATAACCATACGATCAAGAATGAAGTTGTTTTCCGTTTCGGAACCTTGGAAAACTTCGTATCGCTGGACACTGGTGACCACCATGGTCTCACTGAGGAGACAAGCGCCGGTCATTGATGATCATCATGGCAGTCAACGTGTTAACATTCTTTCAGGGCCGTACTCGTTTCAACCCTACGTGTATATTCTTGCTTTTATATTTACCAGTGATTGCGGTGAAGGTGTCGACAATATAATATTTTAAAGAAACGAATTTCTCATCGATTTTAAAAATACCTTTATAGTGTACTAAATTTTATAGAAGAAATCGGGGCACGAGTAAAATCTATAAATTATAAGTACACGGAAAAAATTCATCCGTACAAAATTTTTCAGTGCCGTTCTTGAGTTAAGAGTTGGTCGATTTATCGGTGCGGCTAGTTCGTTACATTGTTAGAGAATTTAAGTTTCGACTGCTTTATGATTTTATAACTTTCACGATCGCGCATAGTTCTAGCCGGTCGACTCAACTTTGTAGCCCGATATTTGCTTGCTTTTTAAGTAATATTTCGCTGCGGCGGCGAGCGTAATAAAAGTTGGGTTATAAAAGTTAATTCGCGTTGATTAATTCCGAGAGAGCTGTTATTAGTTCTGACAGGAATTTAGCTGTTTCCGTGATCGGCAATCGAGTGATCGGACGATCGTCGGTCCCCGGGAAAGTTTTCTAATACCGCGCGAGATCGACGGTCTATCGGGTGAAATTATCTCGAGGAGGTCTCGAAATCGCTCGATGCTCCCAGCGATAACCATACGATCAAGAATGAAGTTGTTTTCCGTTTCGAAACCTTGGAAAACTCGGCTGAACTTTGCGTGCAGGCCAATTTACATAATTAAACTGCTTCCACTTTCCACTTTGCGAAGATCCGCTCGATGCAACAGTTAACCTAATAACCACGCTGCTTTTTAATTTCCATTTCTCCTCCCTACGCTCCTCCGAGCTTCCTTGCCCGCGAATTGACGGCTAGAGAATCGCGTCGCTGTTACCTTTCATTAAAACGCCCTTCCCGCGTGTTTTTCCAAAAGGCTCGGTGTATTTTTCGAAATTACGAAAACACGGCCGACACGGCCAAGTTAAAGCGGTAAGTTCAATGTTATTCCAAGCCGCGTAAGTTTGATGTTATTCGAACGGAAGTTATTCGAACAGGCGAAGGCAAACGAGTGATAAGTATGAGACTAAGTGATCACACGTTCCGCGATTTTCAGGTTTCCTCGAGCAATTTCGAGGCGATATTGGGGAAAGAAATGGGAGAAGATTGTGTGACTATGAGTCGAGTTTGGTTTCACAGGAGATGGATAATAATTATGGCAAAAGAAGTATCAGGGTAAAATTAGGTCTTTGGAATATCTTTTTACATACTCCAAAGAGTTCCTATTCTCGTGGATATAACAAAAATTGGTGTTAATTAATTCATCGTTCGAATATAATATAATACACAGTTTCTAATCGAGTTCAGGAGTTTAATTTTATATATATGCGACGATATTAATCTTCTGTATTTCCAAGGAAATAGTACTTTGTGTGAACATGTTAGGGCTTTAAAATATCTTTTTGCATACACCAAGAAGCTCATACTCTCGAGGACATAACAAAAATCGGTGTTAATTAATTTACCGTTCGAATATAATATTATACACAGTTTCTAATCGAATTCAGTAGTTCAATTGTATATATATGCGACGGTATTAATCTTCTGTATTTCCAAGGAAATAGTACTTTGTGTGAACATGTTAGGTCTTTGGGATATCTTTTTACATACATCAAGGAGCTCGAGCACTCTTAACTATGACCAAAATCCGTGTTAATTAATTTATCTTGCGAAATTAATATTATACACAGTTTTTAATCGAGTTCAGTAGTTCAATTTTATATATATGCGACGATATTAATCTTCTGTATTTCCAAGGAAATAGTACTTTGGGGAAACATATTAGGTCTTTAGAATATCTTTCTACGTGTACCAAAGAGCTCCTATTCTTGTAGGTATAACAAAAATTGGTGTTAATTAATTTATCGTTCGAATATAATATAATACAGTTTCTAATCGAATTCAGTAGTTCAATTTCATACATACACGACGGTATTAATCTTCTTCTGTATTTCCAAGGAAATAGTATATTATGTGAACATATTAGGTCTTTGAAATATATTTGTACGTGTACCAAAGAGTTTTTATTCTTGTAGGTATAACAAAAATCAATGTTATTTAATTTATCGTTCAAATATAATATTATACACAGTTTCTATTCGAATTCAGTAGTCAAATTTCATATATACGCGACGGTGTTGATCTTCTTCTGTATTTCCACGGAAATAATATTTTATGTAAACATATTAGATCCTTGAAATATTTTTCATGTATACCAAGGAGCTCGTATTCTCGTGGATAAAAAAAAATCGGTGTTGTTAATTAATTTATCATTCGAATATAATACAATGTATTTTATTTTGCTGTAATTACGCAGGTTGTAATAACATTGATATATATGTCAGGAATATATGTATCAGCAATGTATATATCAGAAATGTCAGAAAGATATACATTTTATTTCCTATTTTATTATTAACATTATTTCACATCAGGCGACAAAATTTCAATTACAATTTATATTTTCCTTTTCAGTATCAAAATACAATACAACACGTATATATATTAATTTAAAGAACGTAAATCGAATGTAAAGAAAAACAATTTTGGAGAGAAAGATTTAACGACATAGGGGCCATATTTTACAATTAACAATTAACAGTTTCTATTCGATTACAGTAGCCACATTTCGTATATACGGCACGATATTAATCTTCTTCCGTATTTTCAAGGAAATAGTACTTTGTGAGAACATACGTAGATAGCACACGTGCACCGTGTTAGTCTCAAGAATGGCCGCGAATCGTATACTCTTCCATCATCTCACCGCATATGGTATGGTATAATCGTATCAATCGAAAGTGACAATTGACTGAAATTTTCGCAGACTCAGATTCACCGACTCACGTCACGGCGTCTCTGATTGCGCGAATTACTCTACCGGTTCCGAAAATTCATCCGTCACTAGTGCACAATGGTAACGACCCGTCTGGAATTGCACGGTACTCGAACGATTGCAGCGAGCGTAGAGCAATCGCGACACTAAATCCTGCGCTTGGCCCTTGGTATCATAAACTTGGCCGGTTGTTTGCGCGTTGTTTACCACAAAGTTACGCGGCCGCGTCTCGTCGTGGCGCATTCGCCGTTCGATTTTCCCGTGGGACATAAATATTCCATTGGAAGTCAAAAGCATCCTTAATCCAACAGTTTTGTCGCTAAATTTATCCCTGGGTATAAAGAGCTTATCCTACCGGCTATCTATCTCGCCTATCGACGTAGCCACGGGCTTTTTCTCCCCGACCGACCAACCCCCTCGTTCTTTCATCCCCCGCGGCACGAGGGCTGAAACGACGGCGTGTCCCAAACCTCGTCCATTCTCCTTCACTCGATCATCCGACGATCGATTTATCCCGATGGATGGATGGTTAACCAGCCTTCTGGAAACGCGATAATCAGCTCCCGACACGTCTTACCCCCGTAATGCACAAAGAAAGTACCCAGTGCATTCCATTTTACCGAGACCCCTTCGACCCGTGGTAAACACTGGCCCCCCTCCCTTCTAATCTCCGCCCGACCCGGGATTGCTCTTTCGACTCGGCTGGATGTTCATTAGGGCTGATGGAGGATTTTCGGTGAATGATACGCGATCCGGCTTTTATTTCGAATTTCTCTTCTCTTCCTGTCTTTATTTGCGGTGAGTTATTTCTCTGGCTGAAAGGCTCAGCTTGCGAGCTGATTTCACTATTCGGCTTTTTCCCTTTCTCGCTTCGCTTTACTTTATTTCCTTTCGCTCATGGGGGGTGGGACGAGACTGCCTATGGTCGGGGAAAGTGGTTCGATTAATGTCCAGACTATTTAAAAATATCTCCGATTTAATAAATATTTAAATATAACGGGTACACGAGTTTTCATATCTTTGTCAATGCAATTTTGTCAAAAGCAGCTTCTTCCAAAGCAAAGTAAAGCAGGATCGAATAACCATAAGATACTCTTGAAATTTATTTCGAGATGATTAATTGACGATTCCCGTAATATTTGAATGTTGAACCTAAGTATAATGGGTTAAGCAAAGTGGCTGATTAATTTTAATGGGATTCCATGGAAAAATATGCGTGGATGAAATTCCATTAGTAGGTATTTCTCCCGAGCTTCGTTGGGGCACATTTGCCCGCGTTGATTGGACATAGAATAATCGTACTTCGTGCGAACGGGGTTGGATTTCGTTTACCAGCCAATTAGGGGTAGCTCGACGGAAAGAGAAGGAGTAGAAGTCCCGATAACCGGATAGTCGGATATCCAGATAAGCAGGCTTTCAGGGCCGGCGGTGTCGTGTCGGATTTATGGAGTGAAGGTATTCTCGAGTCGTAAATTCAGGTGTACAGGTTGATAGGCATAGCTACGAGGAAGCAGCCCTACCAGTTCCGGTTACAATCGTTCAACAGCTGGATAGGCACACTCGCGTGTGTCGTTATCTCGCTTTGTTGTTTTAGTCGCGCCGGTTTCTTCCGGAAAACGCTCGATTATCTAAACGAATTGCTTTCCTTTCCCCTAATCGATCGAGTTCGATTCTATGATGGAAACGTGCAAAGATGGAATCGCGAATCACGTAGCATTCTATGCACATACCTGGATATGGAAGTTCACCAAAGTGTACATTTTGTTCTTCTATTCTGCGATTGTTCAATTACTCGAAATTATTTTTTGGGACTTTTTTAAATTTTTGACAGGATTCATTTTGGTAATAATTTATTTAATTGCTTACTTAGCAGATTGCATTTTTAAGAATTTAAAAATTTGTTTCGATCATTCGAGTAATAATATTAAATTGAATCGAATCCTTCGAATTGTTTATTCCATTTTATTTTACTGATTATATGAAGATTTTTTCTCTATTAGATCTTTCTTTTTAGTGAAAATTTTCCAGAATAATACACCTGATTATTCGCTACTATTCAAGCGAATTATATTCTAGGAAGTTAAATGAAGGCTTTGTCCAGTAGAGAAGGGATTTTTATTTTTATATTCTCCGAATAATCCGTCCAATTATGTCCAGATGAATCAGAGCTTCGGAAACTGGTTATGACTGCGCGAGTCTAACACTGCTAATTTAGCCACATTTCGCGTGATCATTGTATCGTGTGAGTAAATGACATTCTCGACATGTGCCAGGGAGAAATCATACGAGTTAAACCGTGTTCTCGACTATAGGTTTTTGTTTTTCGTTGATATTAACCCTCATCCATTCATTGACAAGACATGTCTTTGACACCTTCCTGCTAAAATGTCATATAACTGGTCCATATCTAAAGCAGTCTTGCAACCCAATAAGTTAAACCTTGTTCTCGACGATAGATTTTTGTCTTTCTTAGATATTAACCCTCTCCCATCCATAGACAAGACATGTCTTTGACACCTTCCTGCTAAAACGTCATATAACTGGTCCAAGCCTAAAGCAATCTTACAATCCAATAAGTTAAACCTTGTTCTCGACGATAGGTTTTTATCTGTCGTTGATATTAACCCTCACCCATTCATTGACAGGACATGTCTGTGGCACCTTCCTGCTAAAACGTCACGTAACTCATCCAAATCTAAAGCAATCTCGAGACCCAAAAGGTTAAACTTCGTTGTCAATAATAGGTTTTTGACTGTCGTTGATATTAACACTCACCCATCCATAGACAAGACTCGTCACATAACTGGTCGAAATCTAAAACAACCTCGAAACTCAAAAGGCCAGCGACGTCGAAAACGCGTCGCGCGTCATATTTCCAGAAAAACATACTCCGCTATTTTTACACCACGGTTTTAGTTTCATTTTTATTTTGCGCGAAGCGACGTTGAACTGTAAATATTGGAAAACGGACGCGCGAGGGCTCGCGCGAGGCTTTGCCTCACAGGGTGGAAAGGCTGAAACAACGTTGCACCTATAAACGATCGGTCAAGAGAGAAAGACGCGTTGTCAACATTGTCCGGCCGATATCCCGGGACTCGCGAGATCGAGATAAGGCCTCGAAGGCCCATTCATCTGGGTTTTCACTCCTCCATTCCCTTCACGCAAACCGCGTTATTTCACGACGGGTCGGATTCACGGACAGCTCCTCGTAAACATCGTATCGAGAGACAACGAACGGCGCTTTAAATCAAGCGTAATTCCCAAGGCGACGGGCTGGGTGAAAGAAAAGGAAGAGAGGGTGGAAGAAGAGGGTGGCCCGACTTGGTCCACTCGACGGGGCAAAAGGAAGAGGGAAAAATTCAGCGGAATCGAGTCTGGCAAACATGTAACCCGGGGAAATTGCGTTAACTTCCAAGTCAATAAAAGCTTTCCGTCCTCGGATTACGTGGTTGGCGTGAGCCGAGTTTAATTGACGGGGTTTCTCGACGAAATCGCGTGAAACGCGAATAAAACGCCGCCGGGGTTTATAAATTTTATCGAGTTCTCTGATTTTCATTCCTTTTCTTCTCCTCTCTTCTTTTTATCCTCTAACCTCCGAGGTTCTTCTTTATTACGACACGATTGGCGTACTTCTCCGTGCAAAGTTTCGAGCTGGCCGATTCGTGTCCGCCACAGTCGAGCTCCAGTTTTGTCCAAGTTGCTTCTACACCAGAGTTTCTCAACCGTGTCATACCGAATTGGCAGAATCTAGGAACATTAGACCACGATATAAATATGTATGTATATTTCCTGAAAATTAAAATTTGTCGAGGATCTTAGAAAGATGGGGAAAATGGGGCACGGATGATACCTAACGTAGCGATATTCGTGGCTCAAAAAACGAGGTTTTCAGTTCAAAAACGAGCGACTCATCGGAAGTTGCATTTGGTTATCTCGGGTTGATCATGGAGCATAAGTTAATGCCATCCGCGTCACCCAACTTCAGCCATCAGGGGTCTTAACCCATTAGGCAGCACGCTTTCTCGGATATGGCGTGTCTTCGCGAAGTCTCCCGTGTCTAGTTTCGGTGCTGGTATTGGAGGAACCGCCTCTGCTCGATGGGAAATTGATATTGTCTGGGAATGGGGTGGGAAAATTAGTGCGTCGCTTGGCACTCGTGGAAGATGACTCGAGAATGGAGTAAGTAGTATAAGTAGAGATAGCTCAGACTACTTAAATTCTTGCGTTATAATTTCGATTCCAATCCTCTTTATTCTGATACACGAATAAATTATCCCGACTTCTAATGTTTATCCTCTTTAAAAATTCTGATCTTTCCTTCGCTACTTTGCTGACTTGGCTGTCTTTTAATATTTATTTCCGTTTAAAATAAAATTCGCTGAATTATCCAGGTGACAATTGACGATGTCATGAAGATGAACGAGTTAATCAGAAAATAGCAGTCACCTGTTAGAATAGTTGTTATAAAATAAATGTACTCAGTCTTTCTTCGTTTTTAAAGCTGTATTAAATTATCTCTTCTTAATTTACACTACTGGTGCCAGATGAAGACTGACTTAGCTGCGTATGTCGCGTGCAACCAAGAAGGCCCAAGACAAAGTAACTGTAGGGACACATCCCAGATGCGGAAAGCGAAGGTTCCTTGTATATATTTTCGACATCGATTCATTGTATATATTTGTACATATTTCCTTCGCGACATCTTGGGTTCCGGGTCAATGGGGGGCTGCTTTATGTCTCTACGACTAGGGCCCTATGACTCGCGGACCACCTCGACGTCTAACGAACAGCGAAAAAGAGTCTTTTCGCTTATGCCTCTCTAACGACACGGCTCTTTCCCGAAAAGCTAGCCTTCAGTTTTCCGCATCTGGCCCCCCCGCACATAATAAAGTCCTACTCAGGAAACGTAGTGCCCTTTTCACTGAAAAACCTCTCATCCTCCACCTTCATAACCGTTTGCCGGCGTATCGGTGTTTCAGCACCTCAAAGGAGTGAAACACGGGCCTCTACTCTCTTTATCTCACAATAGTTTATTTATCCGTGGATTTATTTATCCACCCTTTTATGCACCCTTACACTCGTCCCCAGATTTTCCCTCATATCGTATTTATATTTGCGAGAGCTGAAGGCGACCTAAATAAAGCAGATTCGCGGTGGTTAATCTTTGATTCCGTGACTGAAGGAGTTTCGAACTGAGGGACGACCCAGTTAACAGCTTCAGATAAACTTTATTTCCATTCTCGTGTTATTTATTCGCGCAAGCTGGTGCTTTTTAAAACCCTGTTCCCGGGGCTCACTTCGGGAGCACTTATTCAAATAGGCCTCGGGCGATTGATATATGATTAAATTTGCAATTCAACCACGATTTCGTCGGGCTTGGTACCCGCGAGATGTTGGTCGCGATTCGTTAACGCGAGATCCGAGGACCATCGTGGATCTCGCGGGTCGAAACGGACGAGAACATCGATAAGAGGGTTGTTTCGCGGGTACACAGAGGGTTTGACAGAGGGTAGATTTCAATCTGGAACGCGCATTCTACGGTCCTTTAATATCGGCCATTACGTCGCGCGCATAAATTGCGAAATAAGAGGGCTGCGTCTCGTTATGCCGGCCTTACCCCTCGATAGCGCGTGATTTATGCAAAATTGCACGAATAACCCACGCAGTGGAGGAGCTGCCGAGTATACCGGCGATTGACCGCGAACAGAAGCGTGTACCTTGGCTCCTGCGATGATTTTCGTGACTCTCCGACATGCCATAAGCCGCTTATTATAATTGCGAATTGTCGATGGTTGCTCGACATGGTGAAAAAATATAAGGCGCAGAGAAAGCGGCGGGAAATGAAGTCTCGTTTCATAGAAAATTGACGGCATTAAATAGGGCCACGCTGTACTTCGAATTTGGCAGTCCTGCAGCATGATCGAGCGATTTATTTTATTTTATTCCCTCAAATTATCGAGTAAGGGACGTACTGTGATTAACGAGAAAATAAAATGCAGGTCAACTTGTTCTTAGAATTATAATTTTATGCATAATCTCTTCTTAAAAAGAGAAGAAATTTATAGTAATTTATAGGAAGGGTTTACATCTAAAAGCAACCTTGATAATTTTTTAAATTTATTAAATAATAAATCATAGAATCGGTATTGTAAAAGGACGGATATATTCCTTTAATTATATTACAAGTAAAATTCGGAAAAATTCGGTTTTATAAAAAAATAAAAAAAACAATTTTCCTTAGAAATCGATTATCGAGTAAGGGGCGTACTTAGATTAACGTGAAAATAAACTGCAGGTCAACGTGTTCTTAGAATTATATTATGCATAATCTCTCCTCAAAGAAACAAGAAATTTACAGTTATTTATATGAAGGGTTTACATCTAAAGGCACCCTTGATAATTTTTTAAATTTATCAAATAACTGTGTATCATAAAATCCGTACTGTAAAAGGACGGATGTATTTCTTTAATTATATTACAAATAAAATTCAAAAAAATTCGGTTTTATAAAGAAATAAAAAAAACAATTTTTATTTTCCTCAGAAATCGATAAGATTAACTAGGTTAGCTGTTTAAAACGAACTCTTCGTATTTCGTAATTCTTCAACACTTAAACCGTCCCTTTCTTCACGCATATTCTTCATAAAACCTAACCTCTTTACTCACCGTAATATAATAAGAAAAAAAAAAAAGAAAAAAAGTGAGAAAATGAAAAAAAAAAAGAAAAGATTCTTAAATCGAATCTGACCTCGCAACTATTTATCACTCGAAGCGTTTTCTTGTATCTAATTGGAAATCTTGGTTAATATTTTAAGTACCCTTTTTCCAGCGCGAAAGATGGCGTCGGTGATCACAGTTGGGGGGTAGTACCAAACGACGGGGTCGCGTGTAGCGCATAATTGCAAATTTCTGCACCACTTTGATCAGCGCTCGGCGATTCAAATCGGATTTTCGCATTTACTTTTTTCCCCCCCGATATCAGAAATTTCGACTCGTAAATAATTTTCCCTTTTCCATCGGATAACCGGGAATTAGGGCACGCGAAATAAATTTTCCCTTTTTTTCGGATCATCCCGAATCTCTCGCGCGATCTAATGGCAGGCCAGAGAACGCGGTACCAACCTAACGCGATGAACCTTTCGAGCATGCACCATGGTCGAAATTCCTCTGACCGATTTTTACCTTCCAACGATTCTTTAACCCTTTCGGTATTACTGCCGTCCAATGGCGGCAGCCATGAAACATTCTCTGGGTACTACCGTCGCCTATTGGCGGCGTCCACGAAACGTCACCGATGACTGTCACGGTCCGAATGAAAAGTTTAGTCTTAATCACGCTCGAGATTTCTATGAATACCGCAATACACGTTTTCGTAGCTTCCAGTGCCACCACTCTTGTGGAAAACTTCCTCGTACCACGAATGTATGTAGGATTGACGTTGTGTGGATAGGCTAAAGTAATGTTGCGTTCTTTCTTAATACAATAAGCTTACACTTCTAGACATACTGACACACTATTAGAAACTCTTAGACTCTTGGAGACCGTGAAGGACATGTTAAAAGATCACTGGAGACTAGAGACTGTCTCGCCCGCGCCCTTGTACCCTTAGTTAAACCATTCATTCTGTCCTCACCTATACCCACGTTCTCTTTCTCATTCGGTCGGTCACGTATCCTAAACACTCACTCGCATTCATAGATTTCCATTCGTTTATCGCATTCGGCTCTGTCATAAACATCCCTTACATTCGATCCTCTTGCACGCGGTAAAGTGACCGCCATTTTCTTTCTAAGCCCAAACACACTTAACCTTCTTCCAGGGCTATCCTTATTCTATTCCCACATGTATAACCGCGACCAGTTCCTCCTTAAGGAAAGGGTTAATTATACTCTACATTTTTCTCGCCTCAAAATTCTTGCTCGCGAATCCCCCCCGTCGAATTTCATTATATCAGAGAGCATGTTGCGCCATGGTATTACGGGGGACGTAAAAACGGAGACTGTCATAACGGGGCTGGAGCTTTCTCGCGGAATATCTCAGCCTGTCCCCACCGAGTGGCAACTTCTGATACAAACACTGCATTATTCATGATCGGGCATGGCTCGGCCGCGATTTTGAGTTCTGGACCAGGCCCCTGTCTGCCTTGGTTGAATAATTAACGCGGATAAGTTACCGTGGCCTGGCCTGCCGCATCTTCTCCGCACTTTGCCCCCTCGAAACTTTCTATCGAGTGTTTGCGTCGGACTTGTTCCACTCGATCCACCTCTGGGTTAAATAAAAGCATAAGAATTCGGATATAACGCGGTGAAGTGGGCGCAGGTGGGTGAGAAGAGCAAGAGGAACGGATATATTCCTTCCCGCGGCGAAACTTCTTTGTGCCAGCTCGCGAAAGAATTTTCATATCCGAAACTGGTTCGGCTGTTTCGCGAAAAGGGAGCGGTGGATCGGACAATCGAACTTCCGCGAGAATGCCTCGTAATTGTAGAAAATACGGCTTTTCGTCGCGTCGGTGTGGGTCAAAGGAGTGTAAAAATAGGTCGTTCGTGGCTGTGAGAGGTTAGCGATAAAATAAATCGAAGGATTCGTTAGGTGTCCTAAGTCCGATGGTCATGGCAAATTACATCACGGTTATCGTGATTAATAAAATACACTTTGCCATCACGAAAGACCTCGATTCGAGGAAATTGGATGACTGCAACCTTCAATGGCGCTGTGATAGCCATCCTTGTATAAAACAAGGACGTTTACAATTTTGCAAATGTAATTCACATCGTTGCGACCTTTTTTTTCGCATAAATTTCACTTTAATTCCAATACAGGTCATTTGATATAGTTGTGGACATTTATTTCACATAAATTTCGCACAATTCCAATATAGGTCATTTTATATAGTTGTGGACTTTTATCTCACATAAATTTCACCACAATTCCAATACAGGTCATTTGATGTATTTGTGGACTTTTATCTCACATAAATTTCACCACAATTCCAATACAGGTCATTTGATGTATTTGTGAACCGTTTCTCACATAAATTTTGTCACAATTCCAATACAGGTCGTTTGATATAGTTCTGAACTTTTTCACATAAATTTTGTTACAATTCTAATACAGGCCATTTGATATAGTTGTGGACTTTTATTTCACATAAATTTCACCACAATTCCAATACAGGTCATTTGATGTATTTGTGAACCGTTTCTCACATAAATTTTGTCACAATTCCAATACAGGTCGTTTGATATAGTTCTGAACTTTTTCACATAAATTTTGTTACAATTCCAATACGGGCCATGTGATATAGTTGTGGACTTTTATTTCACATAAATTTCACCACAATTCCAATACAGGTCATTTGATGTATTTGTGAACCGTTTCTCACATAAATTTTGTCACAATTCCAATACAGGTCGTTTGATATAGTTCTGAACTTTTTCACATAAATTTTGTTACAATTCCAATACGGGCCATGTGATATAGTTGTGGACTTTTATCTCACATAAATTTCACCACAATTCCAATACAGGTCATTTGATGTATTTGTGAACCGTTTCTCACATAAATTTTGTCACAATTCCAATACAGGTCGTTTGATATAGTTCTGAACTTTTTCACATAAATTTTGTTACAATTCTAATACAGGCCATTTGATATAGTTGTGGACTTTTATTTCACATAAATTTCACCACAATTCCAATACAGGTCATTTGATGTATTTGTGAACCGTTTCTCACATAAATTTTGTCACAATTCCAATACAGGTCGTTTGATATAGTTCTGAACTTTTTCACATAAATTTTGTTACAATTCCAATACGGGCCATGTGATATAGTTGTGGTCTTTTATTTCACATAAATTTCACCACAATTCCAATACAGGTCGTTTGATATAGTTCTGAACTTTTTCACATAAATTTTGTTACAATTCCAATACGGGCCATGTGATATAGTTGTGGTCTTTTATTTCACATAAATTTCACCACAACTCCAATACAAGTCATTTGGTGTATTTGTGAACCGTTTATCACATAAACTTTATCACAATTCCAATACAAGTAATTTGATGTATTTGTGAACCGTTTATCATAGATTTTGTCACAATTCCAATACAGATCGTGTCATATAGTTGTGAACTTTTTTCACCTAGATTCGCCACAATTCCAATATATGTCGTTTGATATAGTTGTGAACTTTTATTTCACATAAATTTCGCAGTAATTCTAATACAGGTCGTGCGATATAATTGTGAATTTTTTCTCAGATAAATTTCGTCACAATTCCAATACAGGTCGTGTGATATAGTTGTGAAATTTTTTCACATAATTTTCGCCACAATTCCAATACAGATCATTTAATTTAATTGTGACCTTTTTTGACACAAATCTCGCCACAATTCCATACAGGTCATTTGATACAGTCGTGAACTTTTATTCCACATAAATTTCGCAGTAATTCTAATACAGGTCGTGCGATATAGTTGCGAATTTTCTCTCAGATAAATTACACCACAATTCCAATACAGGTCGTTACTTTTCGTTGAAGATGAAAGCAGAAGATATTCGCGGTTAGGTCAAGTGGACGCGTTAATTTTCAAAATGGAGCCTGATCGAAGGACACGTTTATTTCCTCGGTGCAACATTATTTAATTATCGCAGGAAGTGGTCTCGAATAAATCTACTTCGTTAAACCTCAGCTGATTCACGGTACCACATGCGACGAAGCAATTTCGTCAGCCGTGTATTATTCGATAGGATATTTCCAAGATACGTAATTCCTGATTTATTTAAGTCTCCACGTATCGGCATTCGTAATTCAAGCACCACTCGGCGTAATCAGAAACAATCCCAAATGCGAATATACCGCGGGAATTGGGTTATCGTCCTGTAATTCAAGTACCTCCCTACATTCTATAATTCCACTCGAAGCCTCGAAACTTAACGTGATACGTCGTATTGACAATAATATCCCCGGAAACATTCTATCGAGAAGTTCTCGTTCCTTCCAACTGTTAAGGGAATCTCGGTGCATCGGGATGCAGCTGCCTGCTAATTCGAATCCTCTCCCTTCCCAGCAAAAATCGCTCGTTGTGCAGGGAAGAATTTCGCGTTTCCACGAGATACCTGTTCTTCGATTTCTCGATCCTCCGTGTTCGTATACGAGACGAAGTTATCCAGCGAGATCCTTTGTCTTCTTTAATCGAAAGCTCCCTGACGATGAAGACGTCTTCGCGTTTTATCAAAGATCGGGGCCCCCTGTGAAACTCTGACCCTGGCTATTTGCAATTCTTATAAAATAAATATACACTGTCTTATAGCTGATATAAATGTAGGATCGTTTTGGGTGGATTGGCTAAAATAGTATTGCTTTACTTCTTAATGGAATAAAATAAGCTGACACATAGAGTATTGGCTAAGAGAGATTCGCAATGGGCATGCTCGACTTTGACTTCTGATTAACATACTGACTTAGCAACTTCCAAAAGACTCCTGGAGACTGTTAAAGACTGGAGACTGACTCTCCCACGCCCTTGCACTCTTATTTAAATTATTCATTCTGTCCTTTTCCATACCCAGGCTTTCCTTTCCAATCATGCCCCTTTCCCACGCAACCTCGTTGGGCCAGGTACTTCAACCACTCTGGACGCATTCTTAAACTTTCACTGGACTCTACCATAAATATTCTTTGCAGTGAATCCTCTTGCACACGGTCACTTTCATTCTAAACCCAGACACACTTGACATTCTTTCAGGGCTGTACTTATTCCAATCCTACATAAATAATATAAATACTTATTATAATATTTACCCAATTTTCACACGTGACTCTCAATGCTATTCTTGGACCTAGATTAATTTCTTCACTCATTGCTGGACAGACAGAAACACAGCGATGGAAAATGTCAGTGCACAGACAAATGCACGCTTTTATCGGTTCTTCGATGTCACAAAGGATTTGAATACAAACTTATGTTATTACCTTGTATGTTATAGCAATGAATGCAACTTAGGTCACGTTAGGTTTTCTCATCGCTGCGAAAGTGACAACACGAATTCCGGTTAATGCCAATGCTTTCGGATTTATCGGTGATCGAGCACTTTAAAATCGGTTGCGTGATAAAAATATGGCGAGCGTGAATACGTGAAATCAGAACGTTCGTTGATTGCAAAGAGAATGGTGCAAAGCCAGCAGTGAGAGAGTAAACAATGAGCAATTGAATGCGGGAAAACATATGAACCCTTTACACTCGACGATTTTTTGGCTGCAGATGAGTAGGAGTTCGAAGATTTTCTGCTACAAAGCTGACGATATTTTTTTGAGCAGTAAATAAGAAATCGTATAATAACTAACACGCAGAATTATTTCATTCCGATACCTCGTACACTGTTATATTATTTTAAATTTCATACATTAATTAATATCGAGCTTCTTAGTTTTATCAAATGGCGACTGAAAGGCGTCTCTCGAGTGCAAAGGGTTAAAATCGCGGTTCAGAGCGAACTTTGGTGTGTTTATTGTTACATTAATAACAGCGTTGTTTATTAATCGCGCGTTGTAGAATTTACCCACAAAAATGGCCGACGGGTTCCTCTTTCGCGTCCTCAGCTAACGGATGTTGCCTGCAACTTTCCGACGATACTAACGACGACTCGTTATTCTTCCCCTCGAGCAAACTTCGATCTCCAGATGGCTTCCAACGAAGATTTCCATCGAGGGGAATTTGTTCGATTTTGCTGCGCGATCTTCGCGTGCCCTAACCTAACCTCGTCGCAGCTGTCGATGGCGTTTCCGCTTTCCACGATTTATCATGCCCCCTTATGGTTTTTCTTGTTCGGCTCGTTCTTTTGGTGGGGTTTTCCCCGTCGTATTGCATAGTTTCAAAAACGTGCGCTACGTTATTTTCTATTCGTATTTTTCGTTCTTCCTTTTGGAAAATTTTGTGATTTTTGTGATTATTATTAGTCGTTATTTGCAAATTGCGTTCTGCTTTAACCGTGTCATATTTGTTAATGATATTTATATAATGTGATTTATGTTTCATCGTAGTTCCTTGTTTACCTTTTTCGGTAATCGTAATTAGGGCTTACTTTCCATAATTTTTAAAGTAATTTATATAATATATGAAATTCTATTGTATTTCTATATATTCTATATAGTATATTATAGAATATACTATTATGTAGAATATAGAATTCTATATAAAATATTTCTCGTAATTTTTACAGTGTATCTTATATAATTTTTTATTCGTATTTTCCTATTTTTTTTTTTCAAATTTTTTTTTTGGAAATGGTGTGGTCCCGATAATTATTATCGCTGGGATTTCGTCCGAATGTTTATAATTTATCGTTCGATTAATTTGCCCGCCCTTTTTAATTCCAGTCGGTCACGCTGCGTGTATTTTTGCGTGTAAATTATTAACATCGACCGAGAGGGGATTGATTTAATCCAATTCGGCTCAAGTGAATGCATTGTTAATCACACGGCAAAGTGTTTTGTCAGGACACCGGAGAATCATCGATTCCTCTCGAATACGCTGTAATTCTATACTCGATATCGACCGATGCAATGCTAATTAATCATTCACCTTGAGCAGATTCGAGTGTGGCGGTAAATTATGAATCGTCTTCAGCACGATGATTAATACTTGCTTGATAGCCCGTCAAGCTATCCAGGGTTATTTAACGTTTAAAATCGATTGAACCCCTCGCGAGGTATTTTTAATCGCTATAGGTCATACGGGGTTGAACGTTCGTTAATTTAAGATAATGAATAAAGACATCTGATATATACAATTCCTCGATTACGTTGCAAATATCTCCATTTTCTCTGCATTTACTGATGTAATTATTTATTCATTATCACTCTCCGATTTTATATTATTTAATATGTTTTATCGTATCATACCATTGTCTCATCGTTTCGTGTTATTCGATATATTTCATTTACACGATTTACGTGTAATTTAAGCTATACCCGCGCAATATTTAGTCACGTTTGTGTACGAGTCGTATTATTCCGTAAACGCATAAACAAAGATCGTAATTGGAAACTGTGCTGTGGCAAAATGGTATTATAATATTATAATATTCGCCGATACTAATACAGTTAAACCCCGTTCTCAGTATTTCCAGCTTCAAACATCTGCAACCGACTTTGGTTCCAAAAATTATTCTATATTAAAAATGATATATTAAAAATATACACGATTCATTATATATCTAATTAAAGAATATATCTTTAGAATTCCACATTTCATGATTGCATCCCTTGCTCTTTCTCCGTTCTCAGTATTTCCAGCTTCAAACATCCGCAACCGACCCTAGTTATAAAAATTATTATTATTATTTATTAAAAATATACACGATACATTGTATATCTAATTAAAGAATATATCTATAGAATTCTACATTTGATGACTGCTTCTTTCGCTCTTTCTCCGTTCTCAGTATTTCCAGCTTCAAACATCCGCAACCGACCCTAGTTATAAAAATTATTATTATTATTTATTAAAAATATACACGATACATTGTATATTTAATTAAAGAATATATCTATAGAATTCTATATTTGATGACTGCTTCCCTCGCTATTTCTCCGTTCTCAGTATTCCCAGCTTCAAACGTCCGCAATCGACCCTAGTTTCAAAAATTATTATTGTATATTAAAAATGATATATTAAAAATATACACGGTATATTATATATCTAATTAAAGAATATATCTATAGAATTCCATTATTCTATCTCTCTCTCTCTCTCTCTCTCCCTCTCTCTTTCTCTCTTCGCCCTGTCAAGCTAAGGACGGTGTCCCTGTTGTTTCAATTCCTTGCCACGCGTTTTGCTCGGGGGATGCGTGGAAAAAGCGGCGATAAATCGGGAGCGGGGCAATATGAAAAGAGAAAACGACAGTAATAATGGCAGCCGGGCCAGAAACTCGCGGAAAATATGACAAACTGGTGGAGCCGCGAGAGGCAGAGAGAACGGGTGTAACAGTAACGCGGCATGAAATATACAAAGTTGGAAAATTGGGTTGTAAGCGAAGTTAATCCCTCGGCGTGGTTAACTTTTGTACGTGCATGGAATATGAAATTTTCGAACTCGCGGGAATTCAGCTTTAATGCCACGTTAATGGGACATCGCTTTCGATGATAATGCGAAACAGACTCCCGCGAATTAGTTTTCTGCCGCGAAATCTTTTGCCGCTCGTCGCGCGCTGCACGGGTGG
The DNA here is from genome assembly GCF_001483705.2 of Eufriesea mexicana. Taxonomy (NCBI): domain Eukaryota; kingdom Metazoa; phylum Arthropoda; class Insecta; order Hymenoptera; family Apidae; genus Eufriesea; species Eufriesea mexicana. Next base: position 368,234 of record NW_016908602.1, on the reverse strand, counting down.
CGCCATGAACGGGAGTTTTCCCTTTGATAAATTTTCCCTCGTCTTTTTTCCAAATTTTCCCCGATTCTTTCTCGTCCCTGACGAACTTACAAGTTGTCCCGGTTGGATTTCCACGGGTTTCGCGAATTAGTTCACCGCCGCGAAACTTTTGCGAATTATTCCGCCTTTTTCTTATTTCTCCACTTTTATTTTATTTTCGAGGAATGTTACATGCCGGAGCACCGGTGGTTTCCTTTTCCAGGATCGCGTCTCGCGGAAAATTTCGCCGATTTTCCTCGTCCCTGACGAATTTACAGGCTTCCTCGAATTAGTTTTCCGCCCGACAACCCTCGCGACTTACTCGCCTTTCGAGAAGTATGATAAGCTAAAAGTTCCCTTTTTGAGAATCCTCGTGCATCTGCCAAATTTGCGTCGATTACCTTTCACCCCTGACGAATTTAGAAGTTACTTCCCGCGAGTTTAGGGGTTTTCGCGAATTAATTTTCTCCCTCGAAACTTTCGCAAGTTATTCCCTTTCTTGCACGGTATGATAAAGTAGAAGTTTTCTTTCTCCAAATTTCCCTACTCCCTACATCTCCCGCGAAATTTCGCCGACTTTCGCCCCGATTAATATTAAATTAACTTTGCCAATTTCGATAAACGAGTAATTGAAATTTCCCACAGATTTTTCTCAATTTTCCGTCGAAAATCGCCATTCTTTTAGTGTTCGCGATAATGACTCGAGGTTCGTTGGTATACGAGTGGCAGATTTTATTTCTTCGAATTAATTCGATGTCGAAACAACCGGGTTTTACACCCGGAAATAGGTAACAGAGTTGGAGCAAGTTTCCCGGTAGTTGGAAAAACTTTCATCACTTATGAATATCGATTTCCCACGACAAAAACGTCGTCTGCGCGTCGACGATGACCATATTCGTCGAATCACCGGAAACTTATCGTTCCTCGCCACCTGCTGATGTAGCGTCTCGTGGATTTCGCGAACGGCAGGAAATCCGCGGGATGGCACATTTCCGTGATCTCTGATACCGTTTATTGGCTCAGGGGTCGCTATAAAAGGACTTAAACAGCTACAATTTTCACTTAAACCCGCGATATCCACTCTTACAAATTCCTGGCACGTCTTATCTCGTGATCAGGCCAGTCCAACGTTGCCACCGAATATCGCGAAAATGAAAATTTACCATTTTCTGTTCTAGTGGAAAAACGTTGTACGGTTGTCCTCTGGTCTGAAATCCAGAAATTGATACAAACTGAAATACATTTTCCTCGAATTTCTGAAACATTCGACTTCTTAACTTCTTCCATAGAAATTTGATTGCGTTTTGAATGAAACAGAATTGGCATAGAACCATTTTTTATAAATGGCAGTCATCGTGTTAAAGAGCAATATTCACTGCCGTCCATCTGTCCGCGATCGCGGATACACCGAGGATCGATCACGAGTTCTCGATCTCTAAAATTATTAATGTCTTCTATTCAAAGTTCTCGATTTATTTACGTTGTTCGAATATTCAAAAATTGGTTGGAATGAAACGAATATAAATTTTAAAAAATTCGTATCGCCGGACACTGGTGATCACCATGACCCCTCTGAGAAGACAAGCACCGGTCACTGATGATCACCATGGCAGTCAACGTGTTAACTCTTTGCGGCACGGGATTTCGGATAATAAAATAGACCCATGTTGCGCGGAAATTTTATTGCGTTTTAAATGAAACAAAATTGGTATATTTTTACTAATAAAGGAATCACGTAATGTAAAAACGTAAAACCAGGAAAAAAAGATTGCCATGATAAACCTTCCTCTTGCAACAATCGATGAACCTGTACCGGCATGTTGAATGTTGCCAACACGAGCGAATACATTTATAGCATTTGTCGAAGGTATTACCAACTGCTTTACGGTAAATGAGACGAAATATAAACCTATGCGCGTGCAGCCATTGCGGTATTTCGAAGTGGGATTAAAAATGTCCCAACATGCATTACGGTGCGTCAAAAAGGTGGAACACTTTTAATCCCAGCGTGCCTCAAAGAGTTAAATGAAATATTTAGGATTGCATATCTTTATTATTATTATACTTTTATTCTTGCTCGCTCCTCGCGCAATCGCGGAAGAAGGAAAATAATGTGCCGAGCGATATAAAAATTATTTCCGGTCGCGTTAACCAACATCCCAATCGCATAACCAGCCGTGCCCCATCGCGCGCCTCTTCGTACACCTCTAGCCGAAAGGTGGAAAAAATTGAATTCCGCTCGTAGCGATAGTCGAGCGGAAACAGTTCGTCCGCTTTTCGCGCAGATCGATACCGGGATACCGTTTCAAAGCTGGCATCGCTGTATCGAGTTACAATTACAGACTGTATCTGGGCATGTTCATTCGTCATTATTATCAGTTTCCATGCGATGCACATCTTTGTCGTCGATCGAACAAACCCAACCCGGACGGTTCGCAACGGTTTGCAAGTATGTCTCGTGATCGCTATCCGTATCGTGGGGTGTTATAAAATATGGCGGCAATAAAGTATGCGCGCATACATGTTGTGTAACAGAGAAAATTGCATGCAACGATCCGCCGGTTAAAATATCGCGTTTAAGAGCGAAGAGGGCACACGGAACACCATTCCCGTGTCATTCGATCGAATTAGCAACTCTTTCCAGGATGAAGTCGATGGACTCTCGGCTAAAATCGTCGAATCGACTGCGAAACGATTTCTCGCCCGCGGAACGGTGGAAATTCGACGGGAATATCGGGAGAATAAGTAAAGCTCGTTGAACTATTCATTCACCTCGAACGACGTGGCAAATAATTAAACGCGGGAGGGTGAATTCTGATTCATATCCTTAACGAAGAATCGGAAAGCAGGGAACGGAGGCAAACAAGCGAACAGCCTGCCTCCCTGAGAGAATATTTAACGAAAGTCCCCCTGGTTCGCCGCAACAATAACGATGATTTAAATTTTCATTAATTCAGTGTAGCGTGATTTACATCCCTTTAAATATTAATTGCTATTAGTATCGCGCTGAATAACAAACGGTTCCAGTGGATAGCTATAAATCGATATTCTAGCATTGACAATAACCAACATCCTGACCAGTCCGTTTGTAATTTCATACCGATTAAAATACCGTATGAGAAACCTTTCTTCTCGTTTCTACGCGTTTTCCCCATTTTCTAACCCCTTTTGTTATTATCCAGAAGAAAAGGGAAGAAAGAAGAATGAAAAAATTAATTTTTATCGTTGAACATCTTTCCTATTGTACACTCGCAGATATTATGTCTTGGTCAGGAAGATAGAACCTATTCCCGATCCTCAAATTCCTGCGTCCACTCGTAGGAACGCTGTTGGACCCGCGCCGGTCGACAGTGGAGTAAGCACTACTGCCGCGTCCGCTGAAATATCGAGCGACTCTACTGGGGCCGGGTGGTGGGGGGTCGGCCGGCGGACGCGGCCGAAGCGCGGCGACTTGGCCCGAGCGCAGCTAACTCTGACCGAGGCAACTCTGGGTCAGGTCAGCCAGGTCAATCGCCCCGGCTGTTCGTGTCGCGAGAGACCTCGACGACTCCGGGTCCCTTCAATCGCTTTGGACGTGGCTGCACCTAGGAACGAGGCTGCCGCAGCCTGGCCCTTGGAGACTGTCGTTTAACGTCCTCTTCGAGACGGCGCATAGTGTCCGCGAGCACACCCAGCGAACGTTAATTGACAACTGTCGGCAAAATAGATTCCTTTGCATTCGTTAATTAGCAGTCGCTGATTCCCGTGCAGTTTTATGCGTACATTAACGAGAGCTTGCAAATTGTCCGTGTAGAGGAGTATGTACATAAATATTGTAGTGCGTTTTACTGTTGGTTTTAATGTTTGCAAATGTTCTTTTTTCTTTTTTTCTGCTTTTTTCCAAATGTTATATCACGATACTCGATGTTATTTTATTTTTCGTATCATATCGAATTATATCGATCGCATTCGTGTAATTAATATTTCGTTGATCCTTCTTATTATCTCGGGTGTGCAACAACTTCTTTCGGGGAGAATAATTTTTTAATACACTCGTTTCGTACCTTCCGCCACACGCTTTTCGCCATTTCGAAGCGGCAATTTATGTTTTCGACTTCCGCTCCTCTCGCGGCTCGCTCTAAACGGCTTCATACGTGTTCCGTAGCATTTAAGTCAGACCTCTATTTACCGCGACGTTTCCAAAAAATTTATTAACCGGGAGGGACCATGAAAAATATTCATTTTTCGTGTAACGACACGCGTTTAACTTCGATTTCGCGAGATTAGAATTTTTGTACAACGCGTGCAAGAAATATTCTCCCTACGATCTTTCCCTCGAGAATGTCGGTCAGTGTTAAATATTTATAGCGAGATTGTTGTGCCAGGTGAGGAATATCGCGGAATTATGGTATCGCGAAAGTAAACGCAGGGTTCCAGGCAAATCCTTCGCATCCTCTGTAAACTCGAAACTTTGAACATGTAAAAATCGGAAAATTTTTAAACTCGCCGCGAGCTAAACGCCGAAAAATTTGTCAACTCGAAATACACGGAAAATCGAACACCCTGGTTGCAAAGCTTTACCGGATGCGGAAGGTTAAACTTCAGCTCGCGTTTGTTCTATTTGTACCATAATCCACGACTCTCCGAGCAGAATTCGTACAAGGCGATGTGACAAAAACGATATTCCTCGCAATAATCCTGGAACAGGAAGAAGAGAACGGGGATCAATGTGGCAAAGGATTCCTTTGACTTTCTGCACCAGACCGTTCCTAAACTGCGTTTACCGCGTGTAATAAATACAAAGCGATACGGAGAAAGGATTAAATATTAATGGATTCACGTGGCCACGGCTTATCGTGTATTTTATATTAGATGCCATCAGAGGAAACCTGTAATGGCTTGCAGAGGAACGGAGTTGTTTTCAGACCACTTTAACTCGTATAAAACGAGCGTGACTTCGAAGTCACGCAATATCCTCACGCAAGCCACATCTCCGAGTTGGGGATTATCTAACGAGAGGCGGGCCCCGGCAACAAAAATAATTTCTACTTTTCCAGATCGAATTTATTTCCCACCGGTTCGAGATTGACCTCTTTCCTTACAATATCGAGTCACGATCGCCATGACGTTATAATTCATCGACGATAGACACGAGTCTCGCAACGGCTCTCTATTTTCCAAGATTAACATCCAGGGCTACGAAATCGAAAAATTATCCTGAAAGGAATTCCAATACCTCGTTTTTTAAAGAAAGAAAAATGGAGAAAAACTCTCTGGATCGTGAAATTTGTGCATGGAAATACAATTGTAATTCATCGATGACAGTGTCACAGGACGTGATTAATATTGTAACCAAAATGTGTCACCAAAGGCACATTATGTGTATGCAGAATCGACACTTAACAATAGATTGCCGGAGCGAGTCAATTTGACTTATTTATGATTTTATTGCAATTTAAATAATATTTTTTAAATCATATGTTGGTTTTTCATAGAATTATAAAATGTATACTAATACTAATTCCTTCCCCTCCCCACTCCTTAGTTCAAAAAATCCATATGTGTTATACCTATTTTGATATATGATGCAAGTCAAATTGACTCATTAAATATTTTTAAAGTTGGTCGTTTTACGCACATGTAACTTATTTCTCGTGCATAAATTTTGTAAACATTCTGATGCGAGAGTTTTCATGTTCAAACTTGCCAATTTATTAGTTTATGGCCCCTTAGATAGACAGGCCCCTTGTTAATCGAATCCCAAGTACAGTCACCTAACCCTATCGAATGAGGGTCGTACTGCCTCGCAAAAATCTGCGAAAAATGTATTTTAAAAATAGAATATATACGTAATAATTGTTTGGAATAAAGTTTCTTTAAAATAAAATTTTACTTTTCTTAAAAAACTTCAATTTTGATAAAATAGGTATATATAAGTATATATCCAATAAAATAGCTATAAAATAGGTATACTCAATCTCCGGCAGTCTAGTGTTAACTGTATTTGGACAAATAGTCATAAAAGACTAATAAAATAATAAAATAATTAGCTATTCCTGCTATGGCCTTTAGTTCGTGGATCTAGATGATGTTGAAAAGCACACTGAGAACTCTGAGCAAGCATTGACTGGTTTATTAAAGAATCGATGGGATTTTTATACATACGGTTGCCTTATCTCTAAGGGGGTGACGAATGATTAGGGTTGGGCTTGGGTTGTGACGTCAGCTGCCGTTACAGCAGACACGAGTCTCGCAATGGCACTCTATTTTCCAAGATTAACATCGAGGGCTACGAAATTGCAAAATTATCCCGGAAAAAAATTCCAATACCTCGCTCTGTAAAAAAGAAAAATGGCGGGAAACTCTTCGGGTGACGAAATTTGTACGAAACACAAATGGGGGGAGAAGAGTAACCAGCGTGTGAAATCGCAGAGAGAAGGAAAAATTTCGGCAGCTTTATCATTTCAACGCGGGGATAAATTGACTTTCGACCTTTTAGGGTTCCAGTTAAATAAATTTTCCCATCGTGGTTCGCGTGTATTTCCTTTTTCATCTGAAATTTCACCGCCGATAAAGATGTAGCTCGGGGCTTGGATCTGCACCGCTCCGCGATAAACCGGTGCTGTAATTAACAGGCAACCGAAATGTTTTGCGCATCGTTTAACGATTCGCCACCGGCGTGGGTATTAAAGTTCATGGACATTTAAATTCCTCGCAGCTGCCCTTTAATTTTATTACTTCTGGATCAGTCCGAAAATCCGTCCACCGGTTGGACATTATCGGGCAAATATTGGAAAACTTATTAACGGGATTGATACGCCGCGGTGAGCAACGCGCGGAGGATACTTGATCGATTAAACTTTCATTGATTTGCAAATTATTTTCGCCCGTGAACGTTCGCCCGCCGCGAAATTTCGTTTTATTTAAACCAATGACGTCGTCCACCGAACGTTGACGTTATTTATTTCCCGTTCGTAGACGAGTTCGCTCTGCCGGTACTGGATTAAAACCGATACTATGGTCGGTGGATAAAAATCACGTACCCAGGGACCCGTCTTTATCGATTTGAAGGATACGTCAATTGGAATTAATTAGATTCGCCAGCGGTTTCGTGTGTTTTGTGCCGTGTAGATTAACGAACGATGATCCCGAGATTATCAGTGCTTTCCGTTAATAATCCAGTGCACGTGAATTTTATATGTGATTGTATTAGCCTTAAAAGATAAATAGGAAATTTCGATTCCTTCTACGTTTATAAAATTATTCCGAAAACAGTAAATTTTCCCCGATAATTTTGTCAGTCGCATAGTATAGTAAAAACCCTCCCCTGTAACGTGAAAGTGCTTTTCGATAATAATCCAACGTGTGTGAATTTTATATATGATTGTATTAGAATTAAGAGATAAATAGGAAATTTCGATTCTTGTTAGGTTTATAAAATTATTCCGAAGACAGTAATTTTTCCCCGATAATTTTGTCAATCGTACTGTATAGTACAAGCCTCCTCCTGTAATATGAGAGTGCTTTTCGAGAATAATCCAGTGCATGTGAATTTTATATATTATTGTATTAGGCTTAAGAGATAAACAGGAAATTTCGATTCTTGCTACGTTTATAAAATTATTCCGAGGACAGTAATTTTTCTCCGATAATTTTGTCAATCGTACTGTATTGTACAAGCCCCCCCCCCCCTCCCTGTAATATGAGAGTGCTTTTCGAGAATAATCCAGTGTATGTGAATTTTATATATGATTGTATTAGTCTTAAGAGAGATAAATAGGAAATTTCGATTCTTGTTAGGTTTATAAAATTATTCCGAAGGTAGTAATTTTTCTCCGATAATTTTGTCAATCATACTGTATAGTACAAGCCTTCCCCTGTAATATGAGTGTTTTTCGAGAATAATCCAGTGCATTTGAATTTTATATATGATTGTATTAGGCTTAAGTGAGATAAATAAGAAATTTCGATTCTTACTACGTTTATAAAATTATTCCGAAGGCAGTGAATTTTTCCCGATAATTTTGTCAGTTGTATAGTATAGTAAAAACCCTTCCCTGTAACGTGAAATTGCTTTTCGAGATTAATCCAGTGCATGTGAATTTTATATGTGATTGTATTAGAATTAAGAGATAAATAGGAAATTTCGATTCTTACTACGTTTATAAAATTATTCCGAATGTAATAATTTTTCTCCGATAATTTTGTCAGATGTATAGTATAGTTCAAACCTTCCTCTGTAACATGAAACTTGGTTTACAACTCTGAAATTTTTTTTCACCAAGATATACCGCTTTAAAGTTGCTCGGAAAAGAAAAGCAGCAAATACAGGGTTTCACTGGAAAATTCTTATCTAATCGAACCCCAATCGAGTTTCAATCTGTTGGCACTGTAATCTTTCTCTTATAATTTACCACCCTGTTTATAAATAAATAAATTTACGTTTCTTCTTTCACTCGATGGTCGATGGAAATTGTAACTATGAGAATCGATTCGGCTGGGTAACCTCGGTAACTCGGAACGGTATTCAAGATGGGACCGCCTAGTTCGAAATAAGGTCATATTTTCATCGCGAACGTTGGTAACGATATCAATCAGACAAATCGAAGTTTCAGCCGGAGGTGCATATCGCGATTAATACCGGGCCGGAAATGAACTATCGCGACAGAATGGAACGTCCGCTTCCTTGACAATGTCTTATGGGCTGATCCACTTCCTCGAATGATACCGTCAATGATTTATGAGCCACTAAGCTCCATCCTGCATGATCTCTTCCATCTGCTGCCACTTTATCAGAGTAGCATCCGTGTAAACAGCCTGCCACGCGACCGATTGGATGTAACGTACAGATAGGGCCAACAGAGGGCTGCCTATCCTCTTGGGTAAGGTTTCAACCCTCGAGCAGAGCTTGACGGATTTTCCCGACAGAGACGGAGTTAATCTCGAAATCTCGCGACAGATTCGTCCAGCGTACCTGGTCTGCCGGTCATATCGTCGTCTACACTACCCGCCTGTGCCTCGGCACTGGTAATTAATCGAACAGGTTACTCAAAGAAGCTCAGTAACCTTTGACGTTTCATCTTTTTGCTTATTAATACAAAGCATTAATCAAATTATTGTCTCGCGACATATTCGTCCAGCGAACACAGCGTGTCGGTCATATCGTCGTTTATACTACTCGCCTGTGACTCGACGCTGGTAATTAATCGAACAGGTTACTCAAAGAAGCTCTACGACCTTCGGTGTTTTAACCTGTTCGCTTATTAATACAAAGGATTAATCGAATTATTGTCTCGCGATAGATTCGTTTGGCGAACCTGGTCTGTCGGTCATATCGTCGTTTATACTACTCGCATATGCCTCGGCACTTGTGATTAATGGAACAGGTTACTCAAAGAAGCTCCACAACGTTTCATCGTTTTGCTTATTAATACAAAGGACTGATCGAATTATTGTCTTGTGAAAGATTTGTCTAGCGAATCGAATATGTCGGTTATATCGTCGTTTATACTACTGGCGTGTGCCTCGACGCTGATAATTAATCGACCAGGTTACTCAAAGAAGCTCTACAACGTTTCATCTTTTTACTTATTAATACAAAGGATTAATCGGATTATTGTCTCGCGACTGATTAGTCCAGTAAACCTGGTCTGCTGGCCATATCGTCGTTTATACTACTTGCCTGTGCCTCGGCACTGGTAATTAATCGAACAGGATACTCAAAGAAGCTCCACGACTTTTCACCTTTTTGCTTATTAATTCGAATTATCGAACCTAATTATCCAATACCCAGAACCCAGTTGTCCAATTATCCCTGGTTATCCAACCATAACTCGGATGAGCGAAGATAAACGAAGGATCCCGAGACGCGAAAAATAGATCATACTTGACAACGCAGGTAACTTAATACGCATCTTAATCACCGAATCGATAATGGACGAGCATGTATACTCGCACCCCCGTCGCATAAATCTTGCCCATTATCAGCGCAAATTGCTGCCATTCCTTTTACCTTGATATGCTAATACGACGATACATTTTCTACCGATATCAATTCCGATTCCACCCTTTTAATTGCCCGAGTCTAATATCTCTCCGCGATAACGCTAAAACTTCTATCTCGATCCCTCGCGCTCTTCCTCCCTGCAAAGTACACCAATCATCCAAATTACACAGTATCGCGCGACCCTTGCCTCGTTCAATCCGCCCGCCCCTGAGATACCCCGGTAGCAGTCGCACATGCGAGAGAAACCAGACGCGGGGAGCGAAATTTCCAGTCGACGCGATCCCTCCTCTTGAAATATAAAACAAAACGGATCCCGGGACGGCGCGTGTGAAATTTTCGCCAGGAAGTTCGAGCAGTTTCACCGTCGTGTCCCGGACAGTTTGCCAACGACACGGGACGGGAAATAGAAAAAGGGCGGCGGGCAGAGGGGGCCCGGAATCGAATCACGGCACACGTATCGCAGGCAACGTGTCGAATCCCTGCCGGTTCGCCGCTGCGAGAAGTCTTCCGACTTTCCACCGGGTCCCCGATAATAAAGACAGATCGCGGCTGCACGAAGAGGACTCACGCGTGACGGAAATTTCTAATGCCGTTTGACGAGCTTCGACCCCTAACCCTCGTGCCACCCGCGCGGGTACACACACTCGGGGTGGGTCGATGCATTCCAAATTCCTCTTGATACTCGCGCCTGTCTTTTTGCCCTCGTAACTTGTACCGGCTACGAATCCCGAAGGAGAGGGACCTTAAATATCGGCCGACGGGAATTTCCCTCAATTTTTACCCCCCGTACGCGTTTAGCGCAGGGGATGTGCAGCGGGGAGGGTATCTCCAGGAGCTGGTGCTCTCGAAGCGGATGTCGAGATGAAGTTTCGCGTCGGGGAAGGGAAATTTTAATAACCGGGCTCTGTGGAGGGACTTGGTTAATACTTCGCACTTGCGAATTATTATTCCCTTCGCGAATATAATTGGGAAATAATTGCGGAAGATGAATTATTTATTTAGCTGTTAATATTTTATTACGACGTATATATATATATTTTTCATACGACGGTAAAAATTTTTTAAAATAGTATTGGAATGTTGGGTAGGCAATAGAATAAGCAGTGACGTAAATATGAAAATGATATATTTTAACCTAAAACTTATTTTTCTCGCTATTAACTCTCGGGTGACTCTCACTCGCCATCTCTCAAAACTCTATGGCTGACTTTAAAACACTCTGATACTCTCTGATACAGTCTCTGATCCTTACTCTGACTCTTGCACTCTGTCTTCTTTCTCAATCGGTCGGTCAGGTACCCTAAACACTTAGACGAATTCCTAGGCTTTCACTCTTCATTTGCATTCGGCTCTGTCATAAACATCCCTTACATTCGATCCTCTTGCACGTGGTCACTTTCGTTCTACGCCCAAACAGTCTTGACATTCTTTCAGGGCTGTACCTATTCCTTTCTTGCAATAGTTTCCTAGATTGAATCCTGAATAATAATCAGCGATGTAATATTTTAAAATCGTACGAAAATCGTATATTAAAATTTACATAAAACTCTATTTCAAAAATATCTTCAATGTTATATGAGTTAACTAAATTTAAAAATATCTGATAATCGGATAATATTGTGGGATATTAATATTTTTTGAGTAGAAGAATAATTATGGGAATACAGTATTCCATATGGAATTCCTGTGGGTAACGAAGGATATCCTGATTCCTGATTGACCAACAGCGACGTTACCCCCATCGATTATCAATTATCGCCCACATGGAGCCCTCTTGATACATTACTGAAGCTGCACCAATAGCTTTACCTCCTTCCACCATATGCCCCCATCAATAATAGAAGACTGGGTACGAATTATAATTTCCTACGATCGTTTCCCCCGAACGAGGTTTCTCACCCCCCTCTGACCCCTCTCACGTGAGTAATGCCCCCGACATCGTTCCTTTCTTCCCTCGCTGTCAGTCTTACTAATTCTTCCACCGGAAGTTTCCCCGTAGCAGGAATTCCTTCCTTTTTCCACCCCGCGCCCGAGGAGGCAGATTAAACGAGACTAGATCACAAAACGAGGGTGGAACTTTCTCCCTCGCCGTTAATTTTCGGTTTCAATTTTCGGACCAGACCAATGCATTATGTTGCTTTCTTGCCCCGCCTCATGGCCCGATGACAAAGTGGCGCTCGTAATTCATCCGGAATTGCATTTCTTTCGTGTCTACAAACCTTGTCCCACCCCTGCATGACATAGTCGCTTTACCTCACTGCTGCCACCCTCGCGAAAGTATTGGCGGCTTCATATTGTCCGAATTAAACTCGGAATTACGATGTACGATCCTTGGGGTGGATGTTCCGCGGATTTTCCTCGGGGTTTTGCAAACGATTCGCGAATAATGAAATACCTAGGGGGTCCCAGTGATGGTAGGGTCGGGGAGTATAGTGGCCCTCGAGTACTTATATCGGAGGATTACTTAGAACTGTGGCGATCGTGACACCCCCCACTAGAGGGAATACTGGAGGACCGAGTTTAGTAAGTGATTCGAAGAACCCTGTGATTCCTGTATGAGTCATTCACTGCATCGATTGACTCCACTTTTTGTAAAATATTGTAGAGACTATGGTTGATGGTGGTAAATAATATTACTATTTATTGATTAATAATAATAGGTTAGCAATATGTGACGATTAAGCATACGAATCTATATCGATTACAACTTAAGAATACAACTCAACTCAACAACACAATGACAACTCAGCCTGTTACAGCAAAGCCATTTTACGGTGTATTGCAGAGAACGTTGACCAGTAGATCCCATCATCATGGGATGTAAAGGAAGAGCTATCAACCATGGTTTTTAACGAACGTAACTGCAAATGCTCTACGAATGCTACTATATTTCGCTCGAAACGACGAAAAAGGATTGTAAAATGGCGAAGTATAATGTACAACTCGCAGAGATAGTAACACGGAACGCTACTCACTCGCTTTCTATCGACAAATCATTTTATTCCTATCGAACCGTACGGTTAAGGATTATTCGAATCATTTATATTTTTATTCGCGAGTGAAACTGCTTCACGACTCCGCTTCCTACCCGTACTCGGAATAGTTACAAAATAAATTTCCTGCAGCAATATTTGCTTCGGTCGTGCAAACAAGGCAATTTTGGTGTTGGTCATTTTTCACGAAGATTGTTTGGCCTTTTTTCCCCCGTTGCAGCTTTAACTCGATCGAAGTTGCAGTTTATTTTCGAACAGCTTTTCGGGGAGATTTGATTGGATTGTACGTTCGTTTAAATTTACGTAACGAACTTACGATTTGTGTGCTGGCCAGTTAAAAAGGATTTTAATTCACTTTTTAAGCCGTTCACTCTGTTGTGGAATATTAATGAACCTTGTCATCGTGAATATTAATGGCCAAGTTAATGAAAAATGGCCGCCAGGACCACGAGCTTTCGCGGCTCTCCCTCGTCTCTCTTTTTTAAGTGTTCTCTACTGGATCGTCGGGTCTCTCGTGGTACGAAGATCGAATGGATCCCTTGATCGGGAGGAATCCTCGTTTCGTTGGCTTTCCCGCGATAATCTCGTCGAATCGAATAGAGGAAACGACGAAAAGGGAAACCGTTCGTGTGGAACATCGTTACGAAGACTTGGAAATAACCGATCGTCGGAAAGTGCCTGTTTTTCAATGTTCCGAGCAAGTTTGTCACACGGAAGCTGCAGTTAATAAACGGCAGCGAGTTAAGTTAACAGAGAAATAATTTATGGACCGGGAAACACTCTGGCTGCTGCCTCTCTGCGAATCGAAATGTTTTCGAGATTAACGAAGCGAACCAATTTCCTATATCTCTTCATATTTGTAAAACTGCCAGACGCGATATTAATTACCATTAACGCGTTTGAAAAGTCGAAAATACGGCTCGCCGTTCGTTGAATTTCATCGGTATTTTCATTAAACCTGCCTCTGCGTGACTGAACTCCGAATTGAATAAAAAGGGAGAAGAGGAAATCAAAAATGGCACAAAGGACCCGGATTGTTCGTCACGATCTGCCCCTCCTTTTAATTAAAGTAAAGAATGTCTATGTATGTGAAAAAGATTGCTGAAATTTTGCTAATGATGTTCCCAGTGATATATTCTCTGGAGGGATACGGGATATCCGGTGGATAAATGAAAAGTGAGGGAAACGACAAAGAAAAGATTCGAACGGAGAGATGAAAGCGAGATAGAGAGCCAGTCGTATTTTCTGTTTCGAAGACATCAGCGATATTGTATCGTATCCGATGGCCGCTCTAAGGTATCGTCCTTTGTTCTCTCTGCAACACTTATCGGATATCCGATATTTTCAGGAAGCGAGCTTTATCGTTGAACATATTGAGCTTAACTGAGTTTCTCGTTGCCGGACACTTTGACAATGTTATCGCGTTTAATCTGCCTGCTATCACTTTCGCGCTCCCTGCGCGCGTTTTGTCCATTCCCCTGACGAAATTACTACTGTGGACCGTCTCTAACGACCACCGTCCACTTCCTTCTCTATCGAGTTACAAGAATTTCGCGCTTTCGTCCCTTAACGTTGTCCTATACCTGCGGCCAGCATTCCCCGAGAGCTTTCCCGTTTAGCTTCCCTCTATTTTGAGCTGTTGAGGTGATTGTTGTTTGGTTGACAGATATTCTTTCGATATTCCTCTTTTTGTCGTTGAAATATTCTTACGGGTCGGCTAGTAGGTTTGCTAGTAGGTTTACTAGTAGGTTTACTAGTAGGTTGACTAATCTGTTGAACTACTAGGTTGGCTGGTGTGTTGGCTAGTAGGGTGACTGGTGGGTTGGCTAGTGGGCTAACTCGCAGGGAGACTGGTAGGTTGGCTAATATGTTGATTAGTAGATTGGCTAATGTGTTGACTAGTGGGGTGACTGGTAGGTTAGTTGACACGTTCACTAGTGGGGTGACTGGTAGGTTGGTTGGCACGTTGACTAGTTAACTAGTGTGTTAACTGGTAGGGTGACTGATAGGTTGACTAGTGGAGATGACTGGGAAAATGACTGATATGTTGGATGGTAGGGTGACTAGTAGGTTGACTGGTATGTTAACTAGTAGGTTGGCTGGTATGTTAACAAATAAGTTGACCAGTAGGCTACCGGAATTATTAATGGCCTGGCCCTGATCTTGTGTTCGGCAGAGTTCCCAGTGCTCCCTCTATCGCCGCGAGGATGGCCACCATAGAAATTCCACATAACCCTGTCCCCTCATCTAGGAGGACGGAGTATCTTTCCAAGATTTCTCTCACACAAAGAAAAAAATAACTAGTAGGTTGACGAGTGTGTTGACTAGCATGTTGACTAGTAGATTGACTACGGGGTTGATTGGGCGAGAAGTTAGCAGCGAGAAATTAGTTTGCGAACGCAGAAACTCCGTGTACTTGGCGGTGAATATAGATTGCCAGGTCGTTACTCCCGTCTCTTCGGTAGTAATAGATGTGCCATAAATCCGAAACACGGTCCTTCGCTGATGATTGGTCACGGTGTTAGGTCACCAGCTACTCCATCTTGCGAATCCTGGAGTCCCCGTCGGGACTATGCTATGCTATACTACTCGTACTACTGCTCAAATGACTGTTTGCTAAGTAGTCGATCGCATCCCTTCATCGACTACTTCCTTGCTTAAAATGATAGTAGAACGAAGATTCGAGATGTCAGGAACATCTTTAAACCACTTGCTTCCTTCAACTTTTCTGTGGAAATAATTAATCAAACCATGGTTACGACCTTTTACCTTTTTAAATGTAAAGTAATCCAAATGAGGTTTCGTAAGTTTTTCTTTTATTTTATTTCCAAAATTAATGGCCAAAGGGTTACCGTTCTTTTCCAAAATGGCGACGTGACGATTTCATTACGAGGTAAGTGGATTGAGCAGATGAAAACACGGTGAATTCGAATCGTAGTCGGGCAAGTTCGCGCAACCCTTTTCGAATTTTTTCCAAACGAGTCGCGTTTCGATCGCGTTTGCCTATCGTTTGCTCGTTATCACCGCGGCAATTGATAGCGCGGCTGCCTGCGGCGTGCCTTAACACGGGCGTCCATAAGCCGCAAATAATAATTACGATCGCGTGTGAGCCGGTTATTAGCACGAGTACCGGAAACTGCTTCCGTTACTAATGATTATGTTCGTTATTCAAGTACCACCCACTAACGGTGCCACTTAATCAGCGCCACTTTGCAAATGCGTTCGCCTCGCTCGCAAAATCGCGACGGGAACCTATGAAAATGGCGGACGGCAGGCGTAAAACAACCATTGGTTATCTTGAAACTACCGGTTTGCACTCAGTGTGCGAATCGTTGGGGCCAAAATTCCGCAAACTCGTCGCGAGGGACATGCAAAAGTTACCTTTCTCTTAACAATCATTAACCTCTTCACTACGGCAGATTTTTATACGCAGCGGCCGTACCATACGGCAGGAATTCAGTTACGATGTGCGCCATTTTTGTGAAAACAGGCGCTCTCCGTGTCACAAACGCAAAATTTCCAAGCGTCCTTAGCAACCCTCTGTGTCACAAATGCAAAATTTCTAAGCGCCCTTAGTCACCCTCCGTGTCACAAACGCAAAATTTCCAAGCGCCCTTAGGCACCCTCCGTGTCACAAACGCAAAATTTCTAAGCGCGTATAGGAGCTCTCCGTGTCACAAACGCAAAATTTCCAAGCGCCCTTAGGCACCCTCCGTGTCACAAACGTAAAATTTCCAAGCGCCCTTAGGCACCCTCCGTGTCACAAACGCAAAATTTCTAAGCGCGTATAGGAGCTCTCCGTGTCACAATCGCAAAATTTCCAAGCGTCCTTAGGCACCCTCCGTGTCACAAACGCAAAATTTCCAAGCGCCCTTAGTCACCCTCCGTGTCACAAACGCAAAATTTCCAAGCGCCCTTAGGGCACCCTCCGTGTCACAAACGCAAAATTTCTAAGCGCCCATAGACGCCCACAGTAATCAAGGGGTTAAAACGAATGATTTCACAAACTTCGACCAACGAGTAATTCAACCTCCCTCGCATTAACGTCATTCTCTCGGCCTATTGAATTTTCACAATTTATTTCGATGAAGCTTTTTACAAAATACAATAAATCATTCACTCTGCGGTGTTTTATAGTGTAGTTAAATATTCCGGAATTAATAATTCCGGGGATGGAATGGTATTAACGTAATTGATAAACTCGATGATTATTGGGATTGACTTTCGCGTGTTCGTTACCGTATTGAAAAAGAATTTCATTATTTCCGTGGTATCGAGATTATCATCGGTGTAATCAACGGAATAAACTGCTCCCGTTTGCTGTCGATTTCCATTAAATTACGAGCGATGTGTTAAACATTTTGTGCAACACGCCGTTTCAACGGGATGTCGAATCGCGGTGAAATTCATATTTCATGTTAATCGGGCATCGGAACGCGCGAGGTTGTGCGGTTCTCCAATCAACGAGTTCTTTTTTCCCCGAAATCCGACGAATCGCTACAGCGGCACGCATATACAGCGGCTATGAAAGATGGCCGAAATTCGCGTGTTTGTGTGTCGGTATTAAAATAATACCGCGAGTATCCGCAGGAATAGCCGCATTGCGTAGAACGTTACTGCATTAGCACGATGTGTATGCAACGTTACGAGTAACAGGGGCTGAAAACGTCTCGTAATTTCATGCTGGAGCTCGCGATATCGTCATTATCAGCCGGGAACAAGACGGGGGCCACTCGTTGGCAAGGAAAAAGCACGAGCTTCCAATTTCATTGGCTAAGGGTTAATTCGAGAACACCAATGGCCGATTTCACTTATGTAGGAATGGTAAATGATGGTAAATGACACAGATTTATTAGGATATTTTTAGAGTTTATTGGGGTGCGATAGCCCGAAGGGTTTCTGTAAAGAAAATTACTATTTGGCTGCCAGATGGGCCGTAGGAGGTCGGGGCCAGACCACGTGAGGTGACCTCACACGACCTGGGCCCCCCTTCGGAGGGGCTAACTCGGAGGGAGGAGTCTCCTCCACCCTTAACCTTGGCGTAAAGAGAGTTTCTCCTCCTTCGGAGAGACGCTTATCTTCTGGACGGACTTTAAAAGGGCCCGTTCTAGAAGACAGAGTGAGTTACAGAGCAGTTATTAACTGGCTATTGAGTGGCTGGTCTGAGTAGTCGTCAGGTCAGTGCGCGAAGAGATAGAGTTAATTTGTAGGAAAAACGAGCCAATAAAGCAAAATTCTTACAAATATGTAGAAAACAATTAACAAGAAAATGGGGATTTTTAACAGGGATCTTTAAACGTATAAATAGGAAAGATTGATTAAATTTTTATCTTATTCTGAGCCAGAGTACGCGTAGACTGCACTTTGAATTTCAGGGGTAGATGTACTTATTGCTAAATGGGCAACTAGTAAGTTGTTGAAATTTAGTCCATGGTTTAGAAATAAAATTATATGTAGGAATGGTAAATGAAAATGGCACTCTTTTATTAGGTAGGACTTCATCGTGATGTCCACCGTAGCGAAAGGGTTAGTAATCGCTATAGTTTGTTCAAAGAATTTAACCCCGAATGCTAAAGAATCGCAAAGATCGCAATGTTTCCATCTTTGACAGGACTTCGAAAGGGTTAAAGAACGCGAACGCATTCGTTTTCCTGCCGCCCCGAAAAAGATGATACGCTCGCAGTGACCCCGTATCACTCGAAAAATGTTTCGGTCTTCTCGGCGACCTAGTCTTGGTCGCGTAAAAATACATTTTCACCCTTTTAGCGTGGCCTTGCGAACGCGAGAAAATACATTTTTCCGCGGAAATCTCGGTGCCTCAAACGGTTCTCGCAATAAAAATAGGTGGCAGCGTGTCTTCGTTAAAAAGCGAGCTCTGGTTTAATATTCCTTTTTCCCGGCGCGTCTTCGCGTACACGCGGCCTATACAGCTTCGCGGAAAGAATCGAGAGGCAGGAGCAACGGCGAAAGTCGGACGGGGCCGCGAATTTTAGCGAAACGTTGGAGAAGAACAATTCGTGGTTTATGGTTCGGCGATATATACGTCTTCCTCGACGCGTTGTTAAATTTAGATCCGGAATAACGTGGCATTCTTCGCGAATATTCATATTTAACACTTTATGAGCCCGGATCGATGTTCACGATGGGGTAGAATTACGACTGGTTACGGGTTTTTATTTTTACGGCGGTGGTAGGCACTCGTAATTTCGGTATGCTATGGTAGAGGAATAAAATATCATGGTACAGTGGTACAGAGGAAATTTAAAAAATACACGTGGTACTAGCCGACGTATGAGCGAAATTATGTTATTCCCCTACTATGCGTGGAAAAATTTGCAACAAGTCACGGTTTATATTTCGATATATTTAAATAACATATTTAAAAGGCATAAAGGAAAATTAGAAATACAAGCTACAATTGGGAATTCTTCTTATTCACTTTCCTCATCGACAACCCTTTTAAGTCACATTCGCAACCCTATAAGTTCCCCTTATTTTTATTATTTATTGCCAATTATAATTTTTCCAGAATTAGGTGATTTATTGGTCATGGGTTTTTATTTTTACGGGGACAATAGACACTTATAATTTCTGTATGCTACGGTGGAGGAATAAAATATCATGGTACAGTGGTACAGAGGGAATTTAAAAAATACACGTGGTACTAGCCGACGTATGAGCGAAATTATGTTATTCCCCTACTATGCGTGGAAAAATTTGCAACAAGTCACGGTTTATATTTCGATATATTTAAATAACATATTTAAAAGGCATAAAGAAAAATTAGAAATACAAGCTACAATTGGGAATTTTTCTTATTCACTTTGCTCATCGACAACCCTTTTAAGTCACATTCGCAACCCTATAAGTTCCCCTTATTTTTATTATTTATTGCCAATTATAATTTTTCCAGAATTAGGTGATTTATTGGTCATGGGTTTTTATTTTTACGGGGACAATAGACACTTGTAATTTCTGTATGCTATGGTGGACGAATAAAATATCATGGTACAGTGGTACAGAGGAAATTTAAAAAATACACGTGGTACTAGCCGACGTATGAGCGAAATTACGTTATTCCCCTACTATGCGTGGAAAAATTTGCAACAAGTCACGGTTTATATTTCGATATATTTAAATAACATATTTAAAAGGCATAAAGGAAAATTGGAAATGCAAGCTACAATTAGGAATTTTTCTTATTGACTTTCCTCATCGAAAACCCTTTTAAGTCGTATTTACAACCCCATTAATTCCCTTTATTTTTATTATTGATCATCAATTATAATTTTTCCACACCTAGATAATTTATAAATTTTATTTAATCTTATTCAAGTAGGAGGGAATTTCTCTCATTCACTTTCCTCATCGACAACCTATTTAAGTCACATTCACAACCCCATTAGTTCCCTTTATTTTTATTATTGATCATGAATTATAATTTTTCCACACCTAGATAATTTATAAATTCTTATTTAATCTTATTCAAACAAGAGGGAATTTATTATATAAATAAATTCCTATTTTACTTTCGACCTCATAAAATCTTAAAATAGTCACGCCGAAAAGTTCCGAGGGTGGAAGGAATTAAATTATTCCATGGATCATTTCGTCACTCTCGGGAAGAAGAACGGCGAAGTGTGATGGTATCTCGATAATTATTTATATCCTTCGTCCAAGTCGCGAGTCGAGGAACCTCACAAGGGTTGAAATCGTTTCGGGGTCAATATTACGTAGCCGCCTGGCGTTTCCAGCTTATTAGCCGCGGCAGCCAACGAACAGGGAGGAGCTTTCATCCGGCGGAAGGTGACGGGCGAAAGTATGAGCATGAAATTTCTAATTAGGAGAGTAGTGGCTCCTAAACACGTCGGCCGAGTTCAGGGATCCGGTTACAATAATTAGGAGGATTTTCGACGAGCCCGCGCGCGCGCGCGAGATTTACCACTCACCCTCGATAACGGGCTGAAGGGTGGTTTGAAGGGTCATCCGGTGAAAAATGCCGGTTTCAGGAGCAAATGCTCGCTGAAAAAGTGGGGTAATAATGCCCGTGCGCCCTGCGCCGACGCACCCTGTCGTAACTCGATTCTAGAAGAGGGAGCAGCAGGCCCGAATAATATTTCTCATTTTCTCTTTACCACCCTGGAGAGGAGAGAAATCCTGTAACCGTATCATTCCCGTATCCTCTTCACTCGTTTCCGTGGGATCGGTTCTATTTAGACAGAGAGGAGTGGGGTTGTTGCAAAATTCCGGCGATCCCGATGATTTATCGCGAACTTTTTCGAGCTTCCCTTATGCAGAATGCAAATTTTATGGGTGCTCTTCGGTCGAAGGGGTGCTCGCTTTAAAGCCGAGAGAAATACAGCGAATGATTTACGGGAAACAGAATGAAAAATAACATCGATCGTTAATTTATCGACCGATTTTCTTCCCACCGGTGCTCTTTAAAATTTCCACCCCATTGTACTCGGACACGGCCGAGGGTTGTTGACGTGTGGCTGCACGCAGAAATTAAAATCCTTTGATCGGAATTTTTGGAAAATATTTCTGCGACACGACCCACGGGTGACGGTAACCGGGCCAGAAACGGGACGCGAATTTTCAGCCGACTCCGGCGGAGCTTTTTCCATCCCCGACTCGTGCAAAATGCAGTGCCTGAGATGCACTTTGTCACGGCACGTATTTACTGACCAAATTCTCAACAGCGACTAATTTTCCCTGCGATATTACACCGACCTTTTGCAGTTTATTTTTTGACAGTTCTCCGCGTGCATCTCCACTGCCCACGTTTCGTGTAAATTTCCAAATAAAGTTGCGGATTTATGGATTAACCTCGTTACGAGGCCAACGAAATTATCATTCCAGGCGTAATATTTAGTAACCATTTTGAGCAAGAAAGTTGGTGACGAAATTGACGAAATACGGTCACTGTCATTATTTCCGATACGAATATCGTGCTTGCAAGGAAAATCTCTATGTGACACATTTTCATTTTCGAAATATCTCGTTCAAAGTCCTGAACGTCGATAAACAATTTAAACACTTTGTACGATGAGAATTAATCGTTTTGTGCACCCCTGCACACCTTGGCGACAAAAATTCTGCGTTTCAGGTGAACGATTATTTCGATAATTCCAAAGATGGAAAATTATTTCGATAATTTCTATAAATTTCAAAAATTCGTAGAAATATCATTGGCAGAGTCCCTTAGGTGCCATTTACAAGGTTATTGACGGTGGCATCGAGAGACACCCATGAGCGTTGGCACCCTTGCAAACTCGCAGCCGCGAGCTTTCTTAATTGGCTTTAATGATCGCGCCCTCGAAAATGGGAAAAGGCGCATAATTCCTCGAATGTCTCTCCCTCCTCCCTTCGTTCCAGTTACGCTTTTCCTCCACGGCAGGTTCCGGCTGGCAGGAATTCTAAAGACACTTATTTCGTGAGCTTTGGCCGCTCCTTCGTGTAACAATGACTGCACTTTGCGCGAGGCCCGGGCGGCAACTTGACCCACTTGTCCGCTTTTTTCTTCCTATTTATTTTTTAACCGGCGTCCAGGCACGATTGACACACGCCGCGAACAGAGGAAGAAGGAAACGTTCGTGGACAGGTTTCCACGAGCTTCTCGGTCGATCGCGGGACACTGGCGACCCCTATGCTGGCCCCAAAGTCGTGACAGGTTGACACCTTCTTGGTACATGTATGTCTCTTTATGAAGATAGTCGAACAAATATTACTTATATGATATAGTGTCATCGCGACGATACTATATGGTAGTTTTACATTCTTTGTATTATAGTTAAATAGTACACGAACCATACGGTATAGTAAATATATGGAACATAGACTTCCTAGAGTCCTAGCTTCGACAAACAACGCAACCAAATTCTAACAAAGGTCTGTTTGTTGGAAAGGACAGTTTAAAGATCCTTGCATCTCTTTATTCGAGAATGTACAGTGATAGTGATAATGACAAGTATGAAACGCTATGCTGTATATTTATGGTTTTGCTAGGTTCAACGAGAATTGACAGAAAATATGAACAGCTACACCAGATGGTAAAAGAGGTAGTGTGTGCAGGGGCTGTGAAATGACTAAGGGAAATACAGAAACGAATATAGAGAAAAGAGACAGGGATGACAGTATGCTGACAGATGGACGTAAAGAACTAGTTTGTAAGTTAAAGTATGGAAGATGTGAATGTGTAGAAATTGTGTACATAGTCAAGTCCATTTCTGGGTCCAAGGGTTGAAATTATTAGATATTGTTATAGATCATACTTGAAACTCCACTTCTATAAGTTCGATAGCTGGATTACTGACTGATTCCTAATGCACACGACGTAGAATTAGATTAACCCTAACTGAACGCTGTCAACTTAACTCGCTGAACTACGACGGAAGACACCCCTTTGATAGTTATTCTTTGTCCGAACATTGTAGTGGATCCTGGATCTCTATTCCGGAAATTGAAAGTCCCTGCCAGAATATTTTGGAAGGTGCTAGATTACTATTTTCCGGAAATTATAGTTCGTTCTTGTTACTAGACTGAGTACAGGGTGGGTATGAGAAATTCGTAACAATATATATATAAATAGCTACACATGAGCGACGCATGATCAGACCAGGATGGAAACATCAAACCTGGGTCCTAATCTATAGTAAAATCGAATATTTCAAAGAAAATCTTCACTGCATACGCAAGTTTTCTTGTCTGAGACTTCCAAAAGTCTACCCTGGGCATCCACGTTCAACAGCCACTTACTCGCATCCTCGGCAACGATCACGGTACCCTTTAGTTCCTATTTCCTGCCAATTCTCGTTGAACAGAGTATAGCCTAAATGAAAACCCAAGCAAGTATTCCCAAATGCCCATACAGCATCGTTAACTCCGACACAGTTTCACCGAAAAATCGATAATTAAATCAAAAATATCCTTCAGCTCGCGTACTCGCAACCCCGATTCATTCCTCATCTTTTTCCCCGGTTATCCGGAATAACTTTTGTCCGACACTGCCGCGTGCTAATCTATAAATCATGCCCCTTGTCGCGGGAACAACGGGCGGCTCTTAACAAACAAGAAACTTAATAGCTATGGCCGACGCAGCTTCCGTTCTTTCTCCTCGTCGCGTAAACCCGTGAAAAATCTTAGCGTGCCGGCTGGTCCGCTCGTGTCCACCAAAAAGCTCCGAGCAGCGAAGAAACCCGCCGTGTTGACGCAAAACTACGGCCAATAAAACACAGGCATGATGAGGACGGTGGAAAAATATCGAAGTTGCCGGCGCTGCGAGTGTGACGCAGTTGACAAACATACAGTAGCCTCAGACATTGCCCCTGTGTCACACCATGATGCACCAGAAGATAGCCGACCAGTAGTCCCAGACCTTTGACACAGCCCTAATGAATCACTGAAACTATAGCCATCCCTTGGACCCATGACACAGTACTATCAATAGCCTCTCCTCCAGCCAAAACCATTATAAATACCCGAACCTATAGCAAAATAAAGCTAGTACTGTTCTGAATTTGAGCCCGAGAGTTACTCTGCGTTGCATGAGAGAAGTCATCTGAGAAACTTGTAGGACCATTCTAACATCATGGCGAAGTAGAGTAAAACGTAGAACCCTAGAGTAGAACCCTTATTGACAGAACTGATCCCTTCTTATTAGCCCGGTCATAGAACACCATGTGACATAGAAAGCGAACGAAGCAACGAGACAAAGTGAGACAGACGCAAAAAATAGATGCAAGAGCGTAGACCCATCCCAAAGCGTAGTAGTGCTTCCAATTCGTTGTAAGTTAATTCTGAGATAATATTTCTTTCGCGGATATCTTACGCCTATGTTAACGTATCTCGTTACCAAACTTAAAGATAGTGGTTTTGGAAGTGTCATAGAAGAGTGGGTATTACTATCAAGAGTATAGGCGGTGCAAGTGGAATACCCCTTTTGCCCCGCAACCGAACGAGATGACTTCTTCCATGCAACGCATAGTACGTCTGTTCGTACCCTACCCGCGCACCGTGACACGAGCGCCGCCATCTTAGAGCACCCCGCGCTAGGTCAGCCCTGCGGACGTCCTCCATCACGAGGACGGACGATCGTGCTGCAGCTATCTGTTCGAGTTTCGACATAAATACGTCGCGACGCACCCTGCAAGCGGCGTGTCTCGTTTCGTTACGGCGGTACGGGCCGGAAATTAAATGCAGATACCCCGATGCTCATTTCCAGCTTCGCAGTTAACAGCTAGTTTATCAAGCGGGCGCGATGCTCGCGATGAAACTATTTCAAACGTCGAATTGCTCGCGCGGCACTGTCGATTATTGTCGTTGGGTGGGTGCAATTTATGGCCCGTTTTGGGCTGCTCCATGGGTGCGCGCGATTCTTTTATCGGCGATCGATCATGGCCACGTCGATTGATTACCTTGCTGCAGCATTGTTCCCGTGGATCGGTGCGTTCGGTTGATGAATATAGTTTTTTCGAATTTCCAATCGGTTCATTCTACGTCTTGCAGGCATTATTCCGATTAAATCGTAAATGAGGATTTAGGGGTTGGAGAAGGTATCGACAATCTTTTAATAACAATAACAGCCTTATCGTGTTTTCAAAACCAATCAACTTCATCCGAAACGTTTTTCGCTATGCGTGATAATAATGACCTATATCTAGATAGCAATATGTGGTGAACCACTCTGTATAGGGTGTGAGAAAAGTACATGGAAGCCAGTTGTTTTTAAGCTGTCTTTAATCTCAGAATAGCAATTTTTGAGCGAGAGTTGTGAGAGTATAATGGGTTTATTTACGAAAATATGATAAATTCATTATACATTATTTTTGAATATACTTTTTTTGAGTTTCGGATCGATTCATTCTACATCTTGCAGGGATTATTCCGATTAAATCGTAAATGAGGATTTAGGAGTTGAAGGGGGGATAGACAATTTTTTAATAACAATAACAGCCTTATCGTGTTTTCAAAACCAATCAACTTCATCCGAAACGTTTTTCGCTATGCGTGATAATAATGACCTATATCTAGATAGCAATATGTGGTGAACCACTCTGTATAGGGTGTGAGAAAAGTACATGGAAGCCAGTTGTTTTTAAGCTGTCTTTAATCTCAGAATAGCAATTTTTGAGCGAGAGTTTTGAGAGTATAATGGATTTATTTACGAAAATATGATAAATTCATTATATACTATTTTTGAATATACTTTTTTTGAGTTTCGAATGGGTTCATTCTACTTCTTGCAGGGATTATTCCGATTAAATCTTAAATGAGGATTTAGGGGTTGAAGGAGGGATAGACAATTTTTTAATAATAATAACAGCTTTATCATATTTTCGTAAATAAATAAATTAAATAATTTTCGTAAATAAGTCCATATTATTACTATTATCCATATTATCATTATTATTAATTTTCGCATAGTGAAAAATATTTCAGACGAAGTTGAATGGTTTTGAGAGAGGCATCTTCTAATAGTACTAGTATTCTTGAAGATGGACGTGTAAAGGATATATGAAGATCACTAAAAATTTTTTAAATGGAATTATATATTTTTCATTACTTCAGCTGATGCTTCTACGTATTAATTCCTTTTCATTCTAATTCTTCAAGAACATACTTACACATTCTCTACTTTCTGTAGATAGTCCTTCCACTCGATCAAATATTAGCATAATCACAGATGTTAGCCTAAGTCTACGTACTCGCTCCTTTATTGCTACGTCCTAAACACTCGTCGCGTTCTCTCAGGGCCGTACCTATTTCATCCCCACAGTCCTCTTTGTCGCGTACTCGAAGTAGGGTTGCGAAGCACAGACTATCGCTTCCTTGTTTCTCAAGGTAACGAAGAGATTACGTGATTGCTAGGGGATTCGATTTTCGATGAATCTTCGTAATAAATTTATTTATGTAAGTAGATGCTAGGTAACAGATGATACCTCGTGAAGGAGTATATTTTATTCGCAGTTATCTTCCCACGACCGCGAGGTTTAACGTCGGCTGACAATTGTAATTAATCGTTGACATGGTTGTCTGTTGCATGGAAGCTCGAGCCATAGCGTTCCTGGATCTCGAGAACCTTGAATTCCTCCACGCATGGAAACAAGCAGGCATTAGCATATTCAAATTCGCCAATAAATTGGCGCGCGAAGCGCGGTGACCTTGTCAGAAATTGCACTACGTGATCACACATAGACGCCGGTGGCAATCAGAGGTGACTAATTATGCTTCGTATCCTGAAGTCCGCCGTTGTGCTTTTGCCTTGTAAACCGGATGCTTCTAAATTATCCCCGTAATCGATATTTCGTCTTTGTGCTCTCGTAATTAGCGCTGATAATTCGCGTGCCAATAATGCACCGGTTGGTTTACTTATAATGAAGGCCTAATCGGGACTAATATTATGTGGATGCGTAATTAGATGCACGGTACGAACGTGTACGCTGCGGACGATTATCGATATCGATACAGCAACTCAGTCCACTTGGACGAGACGGTAAATATAATTTGCGGGTGTTAAATTTGCATAACGCGTGCCGTAACTTTCGATAAATGTTTCCATCGTCGGAATGGCTGACGGGCCCGGGTGGAAGATTGAATTTTCAGAAATTTATTTTTGAATACCATGGCTTCGGTGATGTTATCCTCGCGTTACGTTCGTGATTCGAATCGACTATGGCAGATTTCATGACAGCGTACAGGGTAAGTTCATAGAGGGGTGGATTGATCTACAGAAGTACTTTCGACATTGGGGTTGAACGTGGTTCAACTAGGATGGGATATGAGAAAATATCAGATGAGGGGTTTTAATATGACACAAGTTATTTAGAATTACTTATCTACAGGAAATCATTAAATTTTTCATTCACACGTGATATACTATTTTTATATTTTCTATTACCGAGTACATTAAAAATAAATAATTTTATATAATTATATTTCTATCCGAATAAAAGACAGCAGTAATTTTGTGAAAAATATTTATGTCAATTGCCATTTCTATATTCCTCAAATACTATTTTTATATTTTCTATTACCGAGTACATTAAAAATAAATAATTTTATATAATTATATTTCTATCCGAATAAAAGACAGCAGTAATTTTGTGAAAAATATTTATGTCAATTGCCATTTCTATATTCCTCAAATACTATTTTTATATTTTCTATTACCGAGTACATTAAAAATAAATAATTTTATATAATTATATTTCTATCCGAATAAAAGACAGCAGTAATTTTGTGAAAAATATTTATGTCAATTGCCATTTCTATATTCCTCAAATACTATTTTTATATTTTCTATTACCGAGTACATTAAAAATAAATAATTTTATATAATTATATTTCTATCCGAATAAAAGACAGCAGTAATTTTGTGAAAAATATTTATGTCAATTGCCATTTCTATATTCCTCAAATACTATTTTTATATTTTCTATTACCGAGTACATTAAAAATAAATAATTTTATATAATTATATTTCTATCCGAATAAAAGACAGCATTAATTTTGTGAAAAATAATTATATGTTTCTAGAATCTGGGAAATAAAATATGTAGAATAATTCGTTTTCATTCCTCATTTCGTTAATTCCAATGTCAATTGCGAATTCTGTATTCCTCGAATATTATTTTTATATTTTCTATTACCGAGTACATTGAAAATAAATAATTTTATATAATTATATTTCTATCCGAATAAAAGACAGCATTAATTTTGTGAAAAATAATTATATGTTTCTAGAATCTGGGCAATAAAATATGTATAATAATTCGTTTTCATTTCTCATTCCAATAATTCCAGTGTTAATTCGCGTGTCTATATTCCTCGAATACTATTTTTATATCTTTCGTTATCTTTTAGATTGTTGCAGTTTTCCTTGATGCCAAGCGAATACGTGTTCGCGTTGAAACCACTCTAAGATACTAATTGGAACTTATATTTTAAATTAGTCTGACTTCATACACGTCATTTAAAGATAAGATAAATTCTTTTCCCCAGCTATTTATATGCTCCATTTTCCTCCCCAGAGTTGTTTCTCTATAATGTCATCGCGGTTGACAAGTTGATAGGATCCGAGACATCGGTCTGGTGCCGTCACTCGATGATTTAATTTACGAGCTCGCTGTGTACCCCGTTGTATACCGCGTTAGAAGGTCGATGCGAGTGGCATTTCTCTGGTTTACGCGAGCCAGGCTAACAAACAGCTGGTAAAAGCGTGGAAAAAGGGGGAAAAAAGATTGCTGGAACACTGAAAATTATAACGTTCACGCAATAAATTTTCGCTACGCGAACATCCGCGTCAATATGTATGCAAATTCGAAGGGGAACTCTCTGGCTGCTGTTTTAATATAAAATTCGCGAGAAAAAGCCCGCGCCGGGAGAAATAGTACAACGCAGCGAGTTTTCACTGCTATGCATTGAAAGGGGTTTTAAAAATTGGCCAGCGCTGGTAATTACAATTGATACGAGGGAAAATTTCCCAGCCTAAAAATTTCCTCTTTCCCCGGGCTCGCTGCGAAGCGCGGGCCTCTCCATGCTAGTTTCCCCTTTTAAACACGTAGGGCGAGTCTATGTTGAATAAAGTTGGAGTAACCCAATTGGGGTGGCCTTAGTGCTCATATGAAAGGAGCTGGTCGAATCTTCTTTCATACGGAAAGATTTCAAATTAAGTCCTTGTTGAAAATTTTCCAAATTTCATTTCGAATGAAATACGAGAGAAATTATTAAAAATGCGAAATCGAATTATCGAAACGTTTTGGAATAAATGGAATAAATTTCAAAGGGGAGGAAAGAATTTTAATACGCGATTCGAATTTGAAAATGGTATCGGGGGGTGTCGGAAATTGAGCGGAAAAATGATCTCGTTTACAGGGGCACGCGACACGCTTGTAAAATTTCCTGCAAGATAAATATTAAGCTCGGCGTGGGGTAGTTCTAGGGTTAACTCGTTAAAACAAACACCGTATCAATTTAATATACCTCGAAAGCATCGATCTCGTGTTTTCGAGGTCGATGCACGACTCTCGAGCGAAGAAGCCGTGAAATATTGCCGGGCAACGTTCCGTCGCTCCCCCATAAACCCCTGCTCTCTTTTTCCCGATTAATGGCCGATTAAATTAAAATCGAGAATTTATCGAGATCCGGTCGAGCTGCGTTTCGATACGATAATTTATATTTCCCGCGCACAGAGAGGGCATGAAAACCGTGTGATTTTTGTATGCATCGGAAGCAACAGAGACAACAGAAGCAGCACCCCTCTTCGTCTTTTGTCCCCTTCGTGTTTTCCCCATTAATTCGCGAAAATGGCGAAGAGGGATTCTCGAGGGAATTTTCTTCGGACATCGATCAATGATCGAAGATCCTTCCTGTCGACGATAATTTATCTGAATTTTTCCTGCATCGAGTTCCATAATTAATTGGCTACGCGTGGTTATTAATTTAACGATTACTTAGCCGAGGCGTTAATTAGTTTCGTTTGAATTTCCGTCGAGATAAAATGTCGATGGATCGTACAGGTAGACTCGGTAATTAATATAAAAGATTTTAACTCTTCGATTGCGGGAGCGACACGTAATTCGTAATGCTAAAAAAATATTTTCTATTTCGCTTTTTAAGTAATATCGAAATAATATCGTTATAAATAGATTTTAATATTATTAGTGTTAGTGGTGGATGAAATATCAATGACAATAAGAAGGATTCTTTATTTAATTACAAAAAGATGATCGAACATAAATATTAAGTATAAATCTAATTAATTTCTCGCAATTACATGCTTACACCTATTTTCATTAATGTGTTAACTGTTAAAAAACGTAGAAGATATTGGTGTCCATTTCTATCTACATGTGCTTCTTCCAGACACCTGAGAGTGTGTCATGAGGGTACGTGACGGGGTTCGCCTAAACCCCCAATTCTTATCGAATGTTTATATAAATATTCGTTCTAGAAATTTATATCTTATAAAATATTTATTTGTATCTTATATCCTAGATTGATTTCTGTCTACAGCTAAACTTATCTTGTCAACGAGTTAAAATTAGTTGAACAGTATCATCAATACCTTTATCGAAATTTGAGAATTTCAAAATTTCCCTAAATAAAAAAAGAGAAAGAAAAATTTGAAGCAGTACCCGATTTTTGAGAAAGTGTCAAGAGGGTACGTGACAGCGTTCGCCTAAACCTCCAATTCTTATCGAATGTTTATATAAATATTCGTTCTAGAAATTTATATCTTATAAAATATTTATTTGTATCTTATATCCTAGATTGATTTCTGTCTACAGCTAAACTTATCTTGTCAACGAGTTAAAATTAGTTGAACAGTATCATCAATACCTTTATCGAAATTTGAGAATTTCAAAATTTCCCTAAATAAAAAAAGAGAAAGAAAAATTTGAAGCAGTACCCGACTCCTGAGAAAGTGTCAAGAGAGTACGTGACAGCGTTCGCCTAAACCTCCAATTTTTATCCAATGTTTATATGATATATAAATATTCGTTCTAGGAATTTATATCTTATAAAATATTTATTTGTATCTTATATGATAGATTGATTTTTATCTACAGCTAAATTTATCTTTTCAACAAATATTATTATAAATTACGAATATTTATTTATTAGCAAATTTCACGTTT
Source organism: Eufriesea mexicana (assembly GCF_001483705.2). Taxonomy (NCBI): domain Eukaryota; kingdom Metazoa; phylum Arthropoda; class Insecta; order Hymenoptera; family Apidae; genus Eufriesea; species Eufriesea mexicana. The sequence goes on along the minus strand of NW_016908602.1, from coordinate 336,597 downwards.
CGTATTTCTCTCCCTGTATTTCCTACAGTGATAAGTGTTTGTATTACCGATTATAAATTGCAATTTTCGCGGTCGATCGGCGTAATTGAGGGAAAATCGCGCGGAATTTGACGGTTCGCTGGAAAAGCTCGTCGTTACTTTGGTCGCAAAGGGGAGAATCGTCGGGGCTGATGGAAAAAAATTTGAAGTGCAAGGGAACAGTACAGCACGTTTTTCAGCGACAGAGGCGCGAATTTGCCGGGAAAACTCGGCGACCGACCGCCAATTTCCTTCCGCTTTCTGCTCCCTCTTCCTACGCCCCACATTCTCGCTGGAAAAAGTGAGCTGCGCATTCCCCACGCCTCGTTTCCATGCCCGGATATTAGAGTTTTATTGTCACGAGACACAATTATGCCTCTGTCTATCGCTCGCGCTTCTCCCCCTGTTTCATCCCCTCGCGCGGAATTCATCTTCATCGCGAAAATCCCGGATCGAACGCTGCTTTCGCAGTTTCGCGGGTTTTTCCCGCGGATTCAAGCGAATGCACGTTCTTTGATCAAAATTCCACTTCTCTTTAGCATTCTCATTATTTCCTTGAAACGTCCCCGTAAATTACATCGAAATATCGATAGATTTTTAGATAGCGATTTTTCTTGAAAAATTCCGGCGAATGATGGAGTTGAAATTTCACCGAGAATAATTTTCAGGCAATCGAGGAAAGCATTACACGCTGAGTCAACAGTGAACTTTCTCCGAAGTTGCCTAAACGAGCAACTTTTTAATTAACTCAAAGAGGGTGGAAATATAACGAAATTGTTCTTATTATCGTCCGGTTCGTTAAAAAATTTCGTCGTTAGTCGTTTATCGTATTAAATTATACCTGAAAATGCGAATTAAATTAACATGCGAATTTTTAGCATCGTCGAGGAAAGGAAAAGTTGGAAATATTTCTTTTTAACCCTTTGAATGCCACTGGAAAAATAGTGCACCCCTAGATACAATATTTGTTCTAATATTTCTTTGATCGGTGTTCTAATCAAATTTTTAATTGTTCAATGTGGCACCTCTTATTTCAGAGTATCTTCTAATTGGGGGTTATATTCAAAATACACTGTGAATTTTCGTTTAATTTTTACAGTCATAATTTTACGAGTAGTTCAAGCGCTCCGGTCATCAATGACACCACCATGGTGTCAGGAGACTACGAATTTCTTCCTAAGGTATCCTCATTCATAGGCAAAGGGTATGGATTTTATGAGAGAAAGATACTGTCTTGATGCTGAACATAGACTATTTATTGAGAATTTGGTCGTACCTTTCATACATAGTTTCTTATCTAAGTTAATGTAAGAGTGAGGTGTTATCTTATTTTAAAAATACCTTTATCTTGGCCAGTGTTATTTCGCTGGTTCAACGTGACAGCCATTAGAATAGCGTCACAGGAGAAACCGTGTCCGGTCATATATGTAGAATCGCAGAATGCCCATCTCGTGCGTAGGTGACTTTTGGTTTGGAAAGTCGCCAAGGGTTCGAGGGCCAGGTTATTCGGAAAAACCCCGGCGATGCATCAGGCCCTTAGCATGACCATATTTGGTCGTGTTGGGGGAGACTTTTTAGGGAATATATAAAGATGGCAGAAATGGTTAAGGGACGATTCGTGGGAAACGATTCTTGAGAGACAGTGCTTGAGAGATAGTCAAGCTGGGTCAGTGAGTCGCAATCGTGTTGTTAGTTGTAATTGTAAGAGTTTAGTTGATAAATATATATATATATATTTTCGTAGTCTTTACAGTCACCGCACATTGTATATTATTTTATGTTTAATAAATAGTTTTATATTATTTAACAACCACCGTGTCTCTACATATATGACCAACATGACCTGTCAAAGTGTTAATCTTGAAAGGAGATTGACAACGATCAGGTGGAATGATCAATCACTTCTGAGACCGATCTTCGTTTGTTAATTTATTAATAGAATCTTTCGTTCATCGGGATGGACTGAATATTCAAGCAAAGAGCACGTGCAAAGACGACAGGCCATTTTTCTGGGTTTTCGTGGCAGCAGGTGCCTGTTCGCGTTTATTTCCGTTTTCCCTCGTCATGCCTTCCAGCAGTTTATCCCCAGGCTCGACCACTGCATGCATCCCTCTTCGTGCCGCACGTTACAGGGTCAATCTTATGCAATCTGTTTCCCTGGTAATTAAACATCATGATTTTTTAATGAAACTGTAGCCGGTCCGCGATTTTAAATCTTGCAACGTGAGTTATCCTTCTGGAAAACTTTCTCGCACTCTACCCTACGTTTCCGCCGTGTAATTTCCACCTCTTCCGGATCACCCTCCACCCTTTGCACTGGGCGAACGCGAAAATGTGAAATTTTCCAAAAATTTGTCATTATTCGAAAAATTTCGTTTGATTATCGTGCTCTGTATGTGGAACGAAAGGATCCGAGTAAATATAATGGAAATTATTCTTATAAATCGTGATTAAACGTAATATCGGTTTTATTTCGGTTTTACGTCGATTATGGATTTTTGGAAATTACTTCGAGGCCGGGTATCGGTGTTGTAACAATTTTCGTGCTTGGAAATTGCGCGTATATCGCGTTTTAATTACATTCTCCCACGAATTTCGCGTTTTCGCGGCAATTTATTTGTCAAGAGCAATGCAAATCGAAGAAACTTCGTGGCAAATACTTTGAATAATTAATAATGCTCGTTTATTTATCGAAAATCCGGAAATAGAACGTGTACTGAATGATTCGCAGGCCGAATTGTTCGCGACAGACCCGCGTAATTGCGTTGTAAAGCGTTCGGTGTTCGGTGATCGTTGCATGCACGGAGACAAAAGTCACACAGAAGTAGCTATAAATTGTGTACAAATATTGGGCGTGTTAACGAGCATAATCAAAGGAGCGTAATTTTGCTGGATACACATCCGCCGGAAGTGAAAGTAATTTAATCGCATCAGCCGACGATTATGTCGTTTTTACCGCGACCTCAGGAACTTGTCGAACTTCCTACCGAGCTGAAATTTTGGCCAATTGCAATTGAAGCTGAGAGACCTAATTAAATATCTAATGAGCCCGAAAAGGCGCGATTAAACGATAAAACGTGTAATAAAACATACCGTCGAGATGAAATACAGAATTTTGGGGCAAAAATATTCTAATCGATAAAAATTAGTTTGTTTCTTGATAAAATATGAAATATTAACGGTAATAGGGAAGTACTAATAATAACATTAATCTGCATAATAATAATAATAATCTGTGAACTTCTTTTCTGCTTTAGAATATATTGACATGGATCAATAAATAGTAACAGAAGGTATTCGTTATTAGCGAAAATAATTACCTGTTTATCACAATTACGCAGCTGCCCAAGAAAGAAAATAGAAAATAGGAAGTAGAAAGAATTCGTTCAAAGAAAAATGACTATCATTCTAAATATCGAATATTAGAAACGAGGAAATTAATTTTTGGCCAGGCTGAGAACAATTATCTATGGTAATGGTTGACATAGATTTTAATATATATATTGATATAGAAATAAATAATGTCTGTGCTAAAGAATACGTGTAATGAATGAGGTATAGTATATACTGTGTATATTTATATAATATATGCAAGAAAAGAGAAAAAATGAGAGAGTAGTTGGTTAGGTCAGTTGCAATTCACAATTGATCGAGAGTAAACGTGTCTACTCCCTAAATCGTGTGAAAGAAAATTCAAAAATTAACACAATTCGATATATTTCATCTATAATTTTTACCCTAAACTCTAATATTGTTCAATAAATATTTAATATATTTGTTTAAATAAAATATCCATTACTAACACTATTTATCATCCTACACTGAACATTAACAGAAGAATTCCTCTATCAACCCAACACCATAATGTAACAGTACCACCATTGGTATCCTCCTCTGCAACAAGGAACAAACTTCGAAAATTAATACAACTCCATATATTTCGTCGTTTATTTTTACCCTAAACTTTAATATTGTTCAATAAATATTTAATATATTTATTTAAATACAATATCCATTACTAACACTATTTTAACTAACACTTTATTATTTCATTCCAAATTTACCATTGACAAAAGAATTCCTCCATCAACCCAACACCATAACGTACATAACAATACCACCACTAATATCCTCATCTGGAACAAGGAACAAACTTCGAAAATTAACACAAATCGATATATTTTGTCGATAATTTTTGCCCTAAACTCCAATATTGTTCAATAAATATTTAATATATTTATTTAAATATAATATCCATTACTAACACTATTTATCATTCCAAATTTACCATTGACAAAAGAATTCCTCCATCAACCCAACACCATAACGTACGTAACAATACTAGCATTGGTATTCTCATCTGGAACAAGGGATTCCTTCGAAAAAGGACATCCAGGCAATTGATTTCACGTTACTGCACCCGCACGAATCATCTCGGAAGTAATCAGTCTCCCCGCGTGACTTCCAATCGGCGGAAGTCGACTGCTAGGCCGGCACTCCGTTTCTAAACCTACCCTCCGCGGATACCCTTATTGGACTTCCGGCTTGGTCGATTGTTGTCGAGCTGGCCGGCGCCCACGTTCCCGGGAATCCCGTAAAAGAATGCCGGGACACGAAACCGTGGAGTCATGAATAGATGAGAGGCAGATAAAATTGAAAAGTTTTCCGCGGTTGCACAGGGATCCTGTACACAGGCTGTGGGCCTACAGTCGCCACTTTCGGCTACTCTGGCCTCGCTGGACAGGGCTTACAGTCCCTCTTCTCCTTTGCCATCCGGGGATTACGTCGCCGAGTTCATAACCGGTGCACATTGAAGCACGGAAACGCCTCGCCGTCACCGCGATTTCCGATCTGCCCCCGGAGAAAGAGCCCTCTTTAACGCTCTTGCGGCTACCTCGCCCGGTAGTTTTAATCATTTCCACGCGATCCATGCTGAAAGAAACCGAGATACCACTCTGGGAATCTTGCTGCGCTAAAATTACCCCACCACTCGATTTTACAACGGGTTTTTTCGAGACACCCTGTTCTAGGGGACCGGGGTGCTTCTTGGATTCGATTAACGTGACCGGGGAGTCTGTTATCCTGGGATTTCGTTACGAGTGGCGTGTTCGGTGGATTTTTCGGATTTTCCACGGATCTTTGGACGATCTCGTGTTCGTTGAAAATTTTTAATTAACGGCGAATCGAGTTACCATTCTTTAATTTCTCATTCTTTAATTTCATTAATTTCTTTAACTGGTTTAAGTTCTTTAGGGAGTCGATTTCCCGTTCTTTAATTTCTTTAATTCTCCGTTTTTTAATTTCCTTAATTCCCCGTTTTTTAATTTCTTTAATTCCCCGTTTTTTAATTTCTTTAATTTCCCATTCTTTAATTTCTTTAATTTCCCATTCTTTAATTTCTTCAATTCCCCGTTTTTTAATTTCTTTAATTTCCCATTTTTTAATTTCTTTAATTTCCCATTCCTTAATTTCTTTAATGTCCCGTTCTTTAATTTTTTAAATTTCTTTAATTTCCCATTTTTTAATTTCTTTAATTTCCCATTCCTTAATTTCTTTAATGTCCCGTTCTTTAATTTTTTTTAATTTCTTTAATTTCCCGTTTTTTAATTTCTTCAATTTCCCGTTCTTTAATTTCTTTAATTCCCCGTTTTTTAATTTCTTTAATTTCCCATTCTTTAATTTCTTTAATTTCCCATTCTTTAATTTCTTCAATTCCCCGTTTTTTAATTTCTTTAATTTCCCATTTTTTAATTTCTTTAATTTCCCATTCCTTAATTTCTTTAATGTCCCGTTCTTTAATTTTTTAAATTTCTTTAATTTCCCATTTTTTAATTTCTTTAATTTCCCATTCCTTAATTTCTTTAATGTCCCGTTCTTTAATTTTTTTTAATTTCTTTAATTTCCCGTTTTTTAATTTCTTCAATTTCCCGTTCTTTAATTTCTTTAATTCCCCGTTTTTTAATTTCTTTAATTTCCCATTCTTTAATTTCTTTAATTTCTTCAATTCCCCGTTTTTTAATTTCTTTAATTTCTTTAATTTCCCGTTTTTTAATTTCTTTAATTTCCCATTTTTTAATTTCTTTAATTTCCCTTAGTTTCTTTAATGTCCCGTTCTTTAATTTTTTAAATTTCTTATTTCTATAATTTCCTCAATTTCTTTAAGTCCTTAAGAGAATCGATGTGGGTCCTTCAATTTCTGATCTTAGTCTACCGCTATTTTAAAATCATAGAATGATCTTCGTGGCGCGAGAGGATTGTCTATACTCGCTCAAAAGAGTCACTACGAATTTTGTAAGCAAAATTAAATTTTGTTCCAAAACTAACGTTAGATCGATGCTAATTTTTCAGGCAACCATCAGCAGTATCCGGCACAACCGGCACGTCCACGGTTTCTTCGAATGCCGCCGATGGAGAAAATGGCCAAAGCATCGGCTTGTACCCGGTGGGAAGCGTGGGTCCAACACCAACGAACCCGACCACAGCTACACCTATCACCACCACGGCAACGATATCGCTGCCCAATCCTGGAACCGTTGCTGGGACAGCAACGGGGCCCAACATCACCAGGAGCGTGTCAGCGCCCACTGCACCCAGGCCTGTTATCCAGGTGGCAGGCTCTTCCAGCAACTCCAGCACCCAGAAACCCAGATTGAGGAGGACCATAAGTCGCACGGAGGCCATCAGGAAGTTAGTTCCATTTATTTCAAACATTCCTCCATCCTTTTAGTGTCATTCAGCGCGTAGGTGTATTCGGACTTATTTCTAAAATTACCATTTTTGAATCGGGATATGTAATTGACGATGCATTCGAATCCACTGTATTGCCAACAATTAATTATTGCCGGGAAACACTATGACTCTGCTTGGCATTTTTCGGTGTGAAATGAAAGACTCGAATAATTATGCAAAAATAACGTAAGATTTACGAAAAAATATTCGTATATACGATTGACGATTGGATCTTAATTTAACAATCTAATAAATCATCAAGTATCACAGTTACGATTTTAACACTTTCACTGCCATACTCTTTTTATTATGTATAGTACGTTCAGGGGCTCGCGATAAATTTTCCATTATTTTTAGGATATAATGACGAATTATCAAACAATATGGCAAAGGAAAAAAGAATAGTGCAAATTGTTAATATTTTTATTCAGAGTTCTCTATTCACTTACGTTGTTAAAATATTTAAAAATTGCTTAGAATAAAACAAATATTTTTTTTTTTATTAACCCTTTGCACTCGGGAGGCGCCTCTCAGTCGTCATTTAATCAAATTCTAAAGATGGATGTTAAATAATATATCAAATTTACAATTATCCTCGTTGCGTGAAATATCGAAGCAAAATAATTTTACGTCTTAATTTGCATACGATTTCTTATTTACCGTTTTAAAAATAAATACCAAGTGCAAAGCGTTAATGAGTATGCAGGTGTACAATTTGTCACCTGAGCATTTGGTACATTTTGAAGAATTTAGATATACGTTCCATTTGATGTTTGTCTGTGTTATCGAAACGAGTAATTTTCCTGAGAAAATTACTGTAGAAAACAAATATAAATTTAAAAAATTAGTAACGTCGGACATTGGTGACCACCATAACCACACTGACGAGACAGCATGGGTCACTGATGACTACCATGACAGGCAACGTGTTAACCTCTTCGTGTATCATACCCTGTGAGACTCGTAAGGAGATTGAGCCAAACACGAGTCTTAAATCATTGACTGACTCAAAGATCAGGAACTCAATTTTTATAGCTGAGCCCCAGATCGTCCATTGTCTTCGCAGGGGGGCACGCGTGGCTCTCGATGCGTCTAGTCTTTCCAGAACCTCAACCTACGACACGTGTACTTACTTACCTATGTCTTAACGCGTGTCTTCCCGATCGTCTGTTTCCTTTGTTAAGAGCACGTGTCGCGGAACGCTTTCGATGATTCCAATGTTTCTAGAACCATAACCCGCGACACGTGCCCCTGCGCTATTTGCCGCTGGCCGTCGAACGCTCCAGATGTTTCGAGGTCGCTGTTGTATCGAGTATCGCCGTTGAGAGTCATGGTGCGTAGACAGAACCCATCGTAAACATCACCGGTCAAGTTAATTTTCGCCGACGTCTTCCTCAGTCGCGTGTTATTCTTCGACGTGTTCGGACGAGATGGCTCGACGCGCGTTGACAAAGGCACGCCCCATTGGAACTGAAAGTGGTACGGCAAGTAGCTAAATTCCAAAGTCCTCGACTTTTTGAACCTCGGAATTAAGTCCGATCTTCAATTACATCGTCAGTATCCGTCAGCTATTTCCTCGCGAATTCCGCTCGAATTCCAAGGAATTCGTGCAATTCGCAGAGGCGTTCGCTGAGCATTCTTACCGAATTAATCCGAGCTGTAGCCGGTCTTTTTTCCACGCTTATTGCCCCCGAGGAACGCGAGGCAAAGGGATTTCCGAGAGCGAGTAACTCAAACGGGGCTTTATTTTCTGTTTCAGCTACATCAGACGCGAAACAGCGCAATTCTTCGGCGTGGACGAGGAGTCCGAGGCTGTGGAGAGACAAAGATGGCTGGATCGGAGACGGAGGATGGCATCGAGGAAATACGGTGCCCTTGTTCCGGAACACAGACCACCGGATCCTGATATTACGAGGGACGTGCCGGATACTACGGATGTGCCAGAGGTAAGTCCATTGGTTATTAAGCTCGCGTTTAGGGGTCGAACGTTCGTCGCTTCTATGGGGAATATTACTCGCCAAACATCCGATTTCCACGATTGTTCGTTTGTTACGGTAGTTTGGAAATTGAAAATTATCGCGTTCGTGTCGCGAATTTCCTTCCTTTCTTCCTTCAAGGACACTTTAAAATTTCTCTGATAATTTATCGACGCGTTGATCCTGTTGAACTATGTTTGGATAGTTAATTAAATATTTAATCGATTCTCGGTGAAATTTGGGAAATTTATGTCGAATGCGAATTGAAAGTGGTAAATGGAAAATATAAAATCGGAGGAAAGTAGAGAAAATTATTTTTGCGTGATTTGGAAGGGTATGAAGCTTCGTTTATTAAGCTCGTGTTTAGGGGTTGAATGTTCGTCGCTTCTATGGGGAATATTACTCGCCAAACATCCGATTTCCACGATTGTTCGTTTGTTACGGTAGTTTAGAAATTGAAAATTATCGCGTTCTTGTCGCGAATTTCTTTCCTTTCTTCCTTCAAGGATACTTTTATATTTTCCCTGATAATTTATCGACGTGTTAATCCTGCTAACTAGGCTTAGATCGTTAACCCTTTGCACTTCGAATTATTTTTCAATTTTCTTACCAGTAACTCCCTATTATATTAAGTATTTTGTTTGAAATTTACTATACAGGACAGTTCCTCGACTGCTCCTTATTTTCAAAAATTTTGGTTACCGGTTTTATTAAATACAGTTTTCAAATATTGTTGTAATTTATATTTGGAATTTAAGTAATTCGAGTAGCTACTTATTTTCTGATTTCTTGTTAAATAAATAAGGGATCAAAGAATGTCGAGTCACGCTCGACAAAGGAGTGCAAAGGGTTAATTAAATATTTCATCGATTTTCGGAGAAATTTGGAAATTTATGTCGAATGCGAATGAAAGTGCTAAATGGAAAATGTAAAAGAATGTAGGAAAATTATTATTGTGTTATTTAGAATAATATGAAACTTCGTTGCTACTCATTCGTAATTTTCGTACGATTAAAGCATCGTTTGAACAATTTTTCGAACATTTATTCTTCTGAATCATGAATAGATGCACGTTTCCAAATATTTTGTTAATTTCGGTTTATTTTCTTCGCTATTACCCCGCTGACTTTAATATTTATAGCCATTTGCCACTTTAATTTTGCTTCCCATTCATTGTCGCTGATGAATAAATTAAACTTATTAAGCTCATAATACTCCCGCGACGATGTAATACATATAAACTTAAATTTTTTCCATCCCTATTAAGTATTTTTATATTTTTACCTGTTTTATCGAGTACCATGAATTCCTGAACCCCTAAACGCTTTTTTTAAACGAACAGTGTAATTCAATTTATGTCATTCACGTGTTTCATTAGGATCCCATTATATTTCAGATGAAAAATAAATATTCCAAACGGGGCAAAAATTTTTTCAAAAATTTTTCCATATAATTTCATCTTACCTGGACTCCATACTCCTTCGTTTAAACTATCCCTCGCGACTTTCGAGTGCTCGTGTCGACGTTTAGAGACAAAGAATCGCAATTTTTCGCAACTATTTTAATACCTGTCGTTTTCGTTGCAATCAGGATTCCTCAAAGCGAATGGCACTCATGCTATATCGGCACAAGACTCGTGGAAACAATGTCAAGTCGGTGCTTAATTCCTCCAAAGCGTGTATCCCAAGTCGAGGTATCGAGTTATCGGTGTAGCATGATTTCCATTAAAACTTTTCCTCTATGGAAAACCCAGACACACTTGGGCCAAGTGGCGCAATTTAAAAGACTTTTTCGTGACAATTCCTAATGTCTGTCGCGAAAATTTCCTTCGTGATTCACGATAAAACTGTGTCATCGAGATGTGTCGAATATCTTCTTACTTCTCGTATCTGTTTTCTCTTGGAACACGGTAATAAAACACCCCCAGTGCCGTGCATCCTCGTTAAATGCGTGAAGGTATATCGATCGTTCTCTTAAACGAAGCCCACTTTGCTCCTGTGCCGATTTTCATTAATGAATTCGTTTAATTGTATTTAATTTCCTTAATTAAAAGCGGAGTTTCTCTTTATTCGCTCGCGGAATTTTAATGAACACGTTTCCCAAAGCTTTATCTCGGTATACCTGTTTAAAACACTGCAACGTACGCGGAACTCGCGGTGGAGGTCGGCACTAATAAAGGTTGTTTCATTTAGGGTGTCGTATTGAGAAGATGGCAGCAACCGGTCAGACGAAAAGATTCAGTGGCCAGGATGACGCTGTCTGGACTCCATTACGTCGTCGAGGTGAGTTTATTTTTTCTTCTCTCTTCTTCCGTGGGAAACAAGATTCACTGTCTTAAACTCGAGTTATTTAGTATCAAAGGGAGTATTTCACGAGACTGGTTAATTTCCTCTTTAATCGAGTTACCGAGATCATCCCGAGTTTTCCAGCAGCAGTCTATTACGCTCAACCGTGGTTAACGGCAGTTTATTTTAGTTATTTCGACAGATTTTCATTCGCGCGATAGGACGAATCGTGTAATTAAATGGGACATAATAATGTAGCGTGACAAAATATTTATTTCGTCTTCAGCTTACGGGAGTAACGCGTATCTTTTAGCGAAGGAAAATTGGGGGTGCGCGAGTGGTTTTAGATACCGGAAACGGACGGAACAAAATGAATACAACGAAACGAATACGAAACTCGAAAATTGATTAATCGCGAGAAAATAATACTAAAATGACGTAACTATAATACGAGGAAAATACGATTTTATTCGTCTCTCTTTGACATCGAAGGATTACAAAGTATCGGTTACAAAGTATATTCACGAGAATTTTTTGAGGCTTCTCTAGTTAGGGCTTTCTATGTATCGTCGAGGGGCCTGTTTTGAACACGTTAAACGCCAAAGTCCCTAGGGACTGGTATAGTAGATTTTCCGTTCAGGCCTCGCTGGTCCATATGGCCCGAAAGGGTCCACATGACTGCTAACTATGCCCGTAAAATCGGCGTGGTGTTTAACGTGTTAAATAGGGAAGGGACCCCCATAAAATTGACAATAAGTGTCAATACCTTGATCGTTGAGTGTAAATTGTGTATTCGTCTTGAAAAATTACAAGCTTTGGATTGTTGCCGAAATTAATATTCTGTTAATTATGTTAGCTTAAATATGATATACAGTGTGACATAAACGGAACGGCACGTAAAACCAACATGGTGTTCGACGTATTAAGTCTTTGCAAAGCTCGATGACGTGCTTTTATCAGTCGCTAATTTGCTAATTTCATTAGGGATTTGCTCTCGTAAAAATCACGTCGCTTTGCCAATTCGCGATTCGCTCCCTATAATTATCACAATTTCGGTGCCCTATATTTCACTTTCCCATGAGGACCACGCAACTCGGCTAGCTTATTTTTAAACATAGCCTTCCCTAACGGTATTAGTCGATTTTCGATTTTTCTCCTAAAATAGGACCCCCTAATAAATCAGCATTGGTCGATTTTCGATTCTTGTTTCTAAAAATAGCATCCCACGATAATTGCCGAGAAAATGTACAAATTCGCGCGATAATCAATTGCAAAGGTAATTTCTTTCATCGAAGCATCATCCACCCGAGCCACAAGAACTACCCCCTTATCGAGCGTGGCTCAGAAAGGAACTCGTTGAGACACGGAATAGAGCCGCGTTTCCTTCGAGGGGAAACGTCGTATCGAGCCGTTCGCATGTCCCATTTCCCGTTATTACCGATGGGAATCAAGGCAAACGGGTAAACCAGTTAATCAGCGTTTCGTTATCGTCAACCGACGCACCGTTCGGCCGCGCCACTGGGCTAAGTTTCCGTCGTCGCCTAACTTGTATGTTTCGACGGAAGTCTGCGCGATCATTAAGCTAACGAGCTGGCGGTAACCCCTTCCGGTTTCCGGACATCGCAGTGCGTCGAATTGGCTTTGATATCTGGCGAATTTACCCCCGACCGATCTCGCGTTAATTACCGATCGCCCATCCACCGCGATCAATCTCGCCAAATTCTGCGAAATTTCCAACCAGAAATTCCCCATTTTTACCCCCTCGCTTTGCTACTCCTTTATCCCCCCTTCTCTTTCTCTCTCTCTTTTTATAGAATATTTCTTTTTCATCCCACGAAGCAGTGAAATTTTTGATACGGACGAGAGTATCGCGGAATTTACTCGCGAAATCTCGTTGAAAAGCAATCGCGGGCTCTCGAATCCGGTGGGGGATTTTTATCGGTGGAATTCGCTCGGAAGTGTTTGTATTGAAATTTTGGTATTCTTGAAAGTTGGCGAAGGCTACGGGGTCGTTTATCCCGCGCGATTAAATCATAAAGCTTGGAACGTTCGGCAAACGTCGATCACAGACCAAGTTTTTTAATTAATAGAAATCGGTTGCTCCCGATTTTTCTCCGATTCTCAGCCTCCCCTGTTTTTCTTTTCTTTCCCTTCTCGATCGAGCAACGAGAAGTTGCCGGTTGAAAAGCCGTGAATTTTCGCGGATTTTCGCTCAGCGAAACGATCCTTTTTATCAACGGCTCGTCGAAAGCGTACAAGTTTCCATCGAGCGGAACAATCCCGTTTTCCATAAGTTCTACGCGAATTTTCATCGCCGTGCTCGAGAACCCGTCTCGTATCTTCTTGCTTAATTAGTTTTTTGACTTTGTTTCGAATTCCATTCGGGATGCTCTCGCGCGGAGATATGAAAAGACGTGCTCCTGCCAGTGGGATAAATGGAGCCGCGCGTTTCTACGGATTAATAGGAACGGGCGGGAAACGAGAGACCGTGGGAAAGGAATTGAAAAGAGTTGAAAAGACACGGAGGAAGAAGCAGCGTTAATAATATCATCGCGATAATATTATCATTTCCGACCTTATTATCGAAATTTCGTAATTCCCTTGTCTCGGCGGCGTTGCAACTTAGTAACCTGGCTAGTTACTTAATTGGATCGGTCGAGCTGGCTGTTTAACTTCGACTAAAAACATTTTCCTCGCGAGGATCGTTAAACAGGGTGAAACTGATTTTCAACCGCGTCGGAAAAATGCTCTCAGTTGGCAATTTCTCGCGAGATGTCGATGCTTCTTGACCCCGAAAGCTCGACTTTCTTGGTCACTCGGGTAGCGTACCGTGACTCATAACGTGTACAGAAAGATGTAAATATTAATCGTAAAAAATTGCGACGTTTATCCCTTCCCGTATTTTAACGAGTCTGACACGTGACGAAGGTGTTGGGTCGAACATGAATATCACGAGTCAGACACGTGAACGGATTATTTTTCTAAATATAGTTGTAAAATTGTTATCTATTGTAAAATATAATATATTTGTAATATTTATGAAAGGGAAAAGGACCAGAGCTTACTTCCGCAACAATAGTGTCGCGTAAAACTGACTATGTCACGCGTATTTTGCATTTCGGCTCGTATTGCGTATTACTGTGCATTGACGCCACCGTTTGGGCCCGGATTTCGTCGAGCTGAACGTCACGGGAAGGGGTTAACAGAGGATCGTGCCTCTGAAGCGTAATAAACCTTTTGCCATTTTCATTTTTCCTTTTTCTTTCTTCTCTTTTCTTTCATTGGCTTTCAAATTTACCGTCTAGCAGGCAGATCTCGCGTCTGACTTGCATCGTAGAATGGCACTTGTGTCGCTTTTCACCGAGCTGTGAACATAAGCCTCCGTGTACAAACCTCACGGAGAAGTTTGTCAAGAATGAGCGGGGCAAAGAAAGTAGATTTAAACTAGAGGCAACGACAGCATGTAAATCCTCTTTGACACTTTACCTCGTTGGCAGAGCTTCTACATTTTTCCTTCTCTATGTCTCTCTCTCTCTCTCTCTCGCTCTCTTTCTCTCTTCCTTTTGCTTTCTCTACGACTTACCAGGGAACGTGTACAATCGCCTGTACGGAAGAAGCAAACGAATAGATCTGGAACTTTTTCCCACGTACAAATGGCCGTTCCCCGTTCGAACAAAGAAGCTTTATTTTTCCGTCGAGAATTCTCGAGATAATTGGGAAATTTTATCACTGTAAAAATGTCGCAGAAAGAAGCTTTACGAAGTTCCATTTGTCCCAGGGATAATCTAGAAACGAAGTTCTTGGCGCGTTTTAATTAATGAAATATTGAGTCACTTCTGCGCCAATGTACCTTTTTAATCAGTTTTCATCGGGATCATATCGATCGTGATACACCGATCATTCGATGGCTGATTAAATTTGTTCCTAGAAAATAGAGAAATATTTACTTTTTGAGCTTCCTACGAGGGTCCTTTTATGTGGTGATTATGGTACAGAGGATTGCAAGGGATTTAAAGTGTTAATTGCAATTTTGAATTTATTTTCGCTGTATTACGGTATTTAATTATTCCTTTTCCGGCACCAAACTTTTACTTCGAACTCGTAGCATAATTTTATCGTACACCGAACTAGAATAAATGCGATTTATTTGTTTGGAATTATATTAGAAAATATATTTTAACGCGATCCATGATAGGTCAGAAAATCGAATTTAATATTCCAATTAAAATTCAGTAATCAGTGGATAATAAAATCCATCCATAGATCTACCCTTACCGACAGATCACTACAAACATAATTTTATCGTATACCGAACTACAATAAATACGATATACTTGTTTAGAATTATATATTTTTTTAAAATATCAGAAAATATATTTTAACGCGATTGGCGATCAGTCAGAAAATCGAATTTGATATCCCAATTAAAATCGAGTAATCAATGTATAATAAAATCCATCCATAGATCTACCCTTACCGACAGATCAGGACGATTTGTTATAACCTCCGTTAAATCTCGATCTTCCTAATTGCTTCGAAAAATGAACAGGATAAGAGCGTGTCATCTAACGAATCTCTAGCTTAACGAGAAAAAAAATCCCCCTCGTGAAACGCACTATCCTCCTGTGGTACTCGTTGAAAACGACCCTCGGTTACGAAGGGCCATTATGGCGTTTGCTCGGGTCGCGTAGTATGCATTTAAATAAGTCGAATCACCTGGTTATCGGTGTAGGCGAGGTCGTGGACCAGGATCGACGATTGAGCCTCCGTTTTAACCGGAAATCCACGCTTAATGACCCGTGATGCCTCGGGAATTCTGTTAAATGCACGCGGCCAGCTACTGTCGGGACCAACCGCGTTTCGATCGAACGATTCAGCCGGCGTCGGGACGCCTTCCTCTCGATGGATTATTCGGCGAAAAGTAGCTTATCGGGAAGGAAGGTTGGGGGTAACCGGTGCTTCCTTAATAAATAATCGGTGAGCGAACGTTTCCACTGACGCTCGACCGAGCGAAAGATATTTTCCAGCCAGCTAATGGCGCGTTCTTTAGAGCTGTTTTTAAATTATTGGATTACTATCGGTTACAGGGAATTGTTTACGAAGGGATATCGGGCTGATTCATCGTAGTTAGATCGTGGTCGATTAAATTGATGCCTCGGCGGATCGCTCAGTTATTCCGGATAATGCAAGCAATCTGGGACACTGGTTTCCCAAGTGCGACGTCCTTCAGGGTCTCCCAGATCATTTTCAACGAGTTCACCGGTAAATGAATTCTACCGAATTATTACAAGCCGAATTACAGCTGGAAAATTTGACAAAAGTGCAAGAGCAAATAGATGCTGGCTGTAATTTTTTCTCAAACGCCATGACACGCAGCGCGTGTAATTTATTTAGGGGATTTTCGTACGAATTTTCGAGCCTTCGCGGATTTTTACGGTAACTTGCTTTAATATTTAGAAGCGCACAGATTTTCCTATTAAAAATCCAGTTTTACCCACAATTTCCGCGGACCAACCATTTCTCCCACTCGCTCCATTTTTTCGCCTGACCTCCTCAATTTGCTATGTAGATTCCTAAAAATAAAAGCCGATGAAATTCATCGCCGTTTAAAAATCTGCCCCGATGAAACGTTGATGTTCTCGCTTCGGAAAATACACCGCGACCGGATAAGGGAATTTTTCATGCCGCTATAAAATAATTTGTATAAAATAATTTATTAATCTCGTGCACACGGAATGAATGGTGCGCGAAATTGAGATGGCGTATTGCCAATTTCAACGTCGGAGTAGCCAATGTCTCGAGGGGGAGACTTTTCTCGCGAAGGGAGGAACTTTTCTCACGAAGAGAGGAATTTTTCTCGCGACGGATCGACATGGAGATCGTAATGAACTTATAACGCATATTTCGTCGGGCATCCATATAAAAATGGGATCCATACGGCAAAGAAGCGCGACGAACGCATCGAGCATTGGAGGTTTTTTTCTCGCGACGGATCGACATGGAGATCGTAATGAACTTATAACGCATATTTCGTCGGGCATATGGATCCATATAAAAATGGGATCCATACGGCAAAGAAGCGCGACGAACGCATCGAGCATTGGAGGGTCGGCCATTGAGGGCGTAGCACAAAAGAAAAATCCTGTTAAACGGGAACAAACCCGAATCGCGGCTATAACATCCCCGTGGCTCGCACCGTTGACACGAAACAAATGAGTATACCATTAAAAGGAAAATTCATTAAAACTAAAATTTCATCATTCGTTTGGCAGACGAGAGACCTGTCCCGATTCCGAACGAATGCCAGCGATCTTTCCCAAACGAACCCTGTCCTCGAGAGACGAGCGAAGCTACCCTCCCTGCTTTTCTTCCCCTAATCGATTTCTCCGCCAATCTATTTCCTCCCTTTCTTCGTTTTTCCTGTGATTTCATCGATCGAGTATTCGCAAAGAGCGAGACAATATTTGGATGGGATTTAGGTATCGCTGGAAGGGGAATATTGGATTTGTATTCTCGAATTATCTCGAATTATTTTATTCACCCTTCAACGTCATTGTAATATTCTCGTAATTATGTGGCCACGTCAATTTGGATTTTCCCCTCTTTCGTATGATTTTCGTGGTTTTACTGATCGAATGTAGAGAGAGAGAGAGAAGGTTCGTGATGGAATTAAAATATTAATGGAATGTAAATGTCAACCCTTGTGCTCTCGAGTTATATCGAATTACTTTATTTTCTCTTCTCCATCATCGTATTCACGTAATTATTTCGACACGTCAATTTGGATTCTCTCGATCATCGTATCCAGACGAGGTTTGGTTATCGATAACCGAACGTGCATATAAATTAATAACTAACAACGTTACTTAATTATTCTTACATTATAACAAGGTATATTTATTAATGTACCGTGCAGGATTTAACAGTGGAACTACCAGACCTGTCTCAGTCATTTTATTTTCACATTGCAAATATCAAGTCCTTCGACTTCGAATTAATGTGGATTTTTATTCAGATTGAAATCCAATTGTATATATTTATTTCCACGTATTATATTTAAGGAATTTAACACTTTGACTGCCACGTTGGTCATTTATGACCGGCCACGGTTTTTCCTGTGACACTATGGTGGTCATTGATGACCAGAGCGCTTGAGCTACTTAAACTGCATTGAACAACATTGAATGAAAATTAACAGTTAGTGCATTTCGAATATAATCGCTAATTAAAAGATACTTTGAAATAAAAAGTGCCCCATTGAACGATTAAAAATTTTTATTAGAACATCTGTAAATATTAGAACAAATCTTGCATCTAGTGGTGCACTCCCGTGACGTCCTGAGAGATACATGTGATTTCGACGTGGCAGTTAAAGGGTTAATAGTAATTTAGTAGACTTGGTTATTTGTAGTCACATTTCCACTTAACTCTATGTGGCACAGGATTTCAGACAATAAAATAGACCCATGTTGCATAGAAATTTTATTGCGTTTTGAATGAAACAAAATTAGCATAGAACCAATTTTTATAAATGGCAGTCATCGTGTTAAAGAGCAATATTCACTGCCATCCATCTGTCCGCGATCGCGGATACACCGAGGATCGATCACGAGTTCTCGATCTCTAAAATTATTAATGTCTTCTATTCAAAGTTCTCGATTTATTTACGTTGTTCGAATATTCAAAAATTGGTTGGAATGAAACGAATATAAATTTTAAAAAATTAGTATCGCCGGACACTGGTGACCACCATGGCCCCCCTGAGAAGACAAGCACCGGTCACTGATGATCACCATGGCAGTCAACGTGTTAACTCTTTGCGGCACGGGATTTCGGATAATAAAATAGACCCATGTTGCGCGGAAATTTTATTGCGTTTTAAATGAAACAAAATTGGTATATTTTTACTAATAAAGGAATCACGTAATGTAAAAACGTAAAACCAGGAAAAAAAGATTGTCATGATAAACCTTCCTCTTGCAACAATCGATGAACCTGTACCGGCATGTTGAATGTTGCCAACACGAGCGAATACATTTATAGCATTGTCGAAGGTATTACCAACTGCTTTACGGTAAATGAGACGAAATATAAACCTATGCGCACGCAGCCATTGCAATATTTCGAAGTGGGATTAAAAATGTCCCAACATGCATTACGGTGCGTCAAAAAGGTGTGACACTTTTAATCCCAGCGTGCCCCAAAGAGTTAATAATTAATATCACATCGTCTCCCCGTTTAACCCTAGATTTACGGAACCATCAATTTGACGGAAGGGTTGCTCCAATTATACAATTATAGTAACAGATTTAGTTAACTTATATTAACACTGTTAATATAATATATAATTGTTTTTAAATTAAACTAAACGTGGTTTCCTTTACCTGTCAATTTGACAGGTATCCTTACAAATAGATATACAGACAGCGTCCGTAAATCTAGTATTAAATATCCTATTGGATATAATTAGAGTTTAGGAAATAGACTCAGGCAAATATAATTATTTAAATATATTTATAAATTATTGTATACGATATAAATATATTTATCTCTATTTATTTGCGTGTATTCTATTTAAGGAATTTAATAATAATTTAATGAACCTCGCTATTCATATTCACATTTCTATTTAATAATTAATATCGCGCTGTCTGCCTATTTAAATATCCTATTCGGTATAATCGAGGTTTAATGATTCCAACGTCGACTTGACCCAGGAAGACAGAACGAGATCACGATTCTCGGAAAATCACCTATTTTATTTCAATATATACAAAGTGAGATGATTAAAAATTTCTCGCCAATGGGCTATCTCCGAATATTCGTTCTCGCCATATTTTCGTTCCTCCTGCGCCAATTTTCTCTTTTTATTTCTCCCGACAGAGGCACGGACGATGTAGACGACAGCCAGAGGCGTCTGTATCGCGGGTCCTTCGTGTTTAACCGCAAATATCGCGAAAATTGGAATTATAATTGGATCGTGCGGAACAATAATTGCCGGCCACGGGCGCCATTCGTTCCCCCGATTTCTCGTTCTCGTTCTTCGTCTGGCCCTTGGATAAATTACGTATGTTTGTGGAACACGTGCCACGGGAGAGGGATAGGTGGCGAATAATTTTCGAGCCGTGGAAACGTGTGGACTAATTAATACCGCAGCCCCGGACCGACGGAATGTTTTATTTCAATTATAATTCGGAAATTGGAGCGAACGGAAAGGGGGACAGGGTGTCTAAGAGTCGATGATGTTTGAGCTGCGGTATGGATTGTTGATGGTGGCAACCGAGCCGGTTTCATCATCGGCACGCCGGGAAAGGGTTTGGCGAGCGAGAAAATGGAATTAAGTCTCGTTACAGGGCGCGACGTGAGAATTGATTTTTCGAAATTGCGCGTGCCGGAGATGGAGGGACACGGGTCCTGGTGTTTGAGGATAAATCGAGTTAAACACCCGGGGAACGGGGAGAGAATCGATGAGAAAGAAATTAATCGAGTCGCGTGAGAATAACTGCGCCATGATTGTCAATCGACTCGTTGCGTCGCTGTACGTGTAACGAAGTTAATTACGAGTCTTACCTCTACTTGGTCCTCTATAAACGGCGCTCTATCCGGTTACGGGGAAAAGAAATTACGATCGTTCGCGGTTTCCCGCTTTGTACTCCAGGTCCACGGTTAAAGAGACAATGGGCTCGAGTAATTCCATGAAAAAAGTTTAGAAAAGGAGAACACGCGCTTTTGAATTTCGAATGAAAGTGTGTCAAAAGTGTGTCAAATCGCAGTCGTTACTCAAACGCTACCGAAAAGATTAATTAACCCTTTGATCCCGGCAAGCCTTTCATTCGTTCTACCAGCATTTCCAAGGCACTTGCGCAACCAGAAGCTTTTCGAATTTAAAATAATCTGCTCCGAGAGGGGGAAAACAATGGGTGTACGCAAACCTGTTTAACACTAGGTTTACGGGCTCGGTCACTGATGATCACCATGGCAGTCAACGTGTTAACTCTTTGCGGCACGGGATTTCGGATAATAAAATAGACCCATGTTGCGCGGAAATTTTATTGCGTTTTAAATGAAACAAAATTGGTATATTTTTACTAATAAAGGAATCACGTAATGTAAAAACGTAAAACCAGGAAAAAAAGATTGTCATGATAAACCTTCCTCTTGCAACAATCGATGAACCTGTACCGGCATGTTGAATGTTGCCAACACGAGCGAATACATTTATAGCATTGTCGAAGGTATTACCAACTGCTTTACGGTAAATGAGACGAAATATAAACCTATGCGCACGCAGCCATTGCAATATTTCGAAGTGGGATTAAAAATGTCCCAACATGCATTACGGTGCGTCAAAAAGGTGTGACACTTTTAATCCCAGCGTGCCCCAAAGAGTTAATAATTAATATCACATCGTCTCCCCGTTTAACCCTAGATTTACGGAACCATCAATTTGACGGAAGGGTTGCTCCAATTATACAATTATAGTAACAGATTTAGTTAACTTATATTAACACTGTTAATATAATATATAATTGTTTTTAAATTAAACTAAACGTGGTTTCCTTTACCTGTCAATTTGACAGGTATCCTTACAAATAGATATACAGACAGCGTCCGTAAATCTAGTATTAAATATCCTATTGGATATAATTAGAGTTTAGGAAATAGACTCAGGCAAATATAATTATTTAAATATATTTATAAATTATTGTATACGATATAAATATATTTATCTCTATTTATTTGCGTGTATTCTATTTAAGGAATTTAATAATAATTTAATGAACCTCGCTATTCATATTCACATTTCTATTTAATAATTAATATCGCGCTGTCTGCCTATTTAAATATCCTATTCGGTATAATCGAGGTTTAATGATTCCAACGTCGACTTGACCCAGGAAGACAGAACGAGATCACGATTCTCGGAAAATCACCTATTTTATTTCAATATATACAAAGTGAGATGATTAAAAATTTCTCGCCAATGGGCTATCTCCGAATATTCGTTCTCGCCATATTTTCGTTCCTCCTGCGCCAATTTTCTCTTTTTATTTCTCCCGACAGAGGCACGGACGATGTAGACGACAGCCAGAGGCGTCTGTATCGCGGGTCCTTCGTGTTTAACCGCAAATATCGCGAAAATTGGAATTATAATTGGATCGTGCGGAACAATAATTGCCGGCCACGGGCGCCATTCGTTCCCCCGATTTCTCGTTCTCGTTCTTCGTCTGGCCCTTGGATAAATTACGTATGTTTGTGGAACACGTGCCACGGGAGAGGGATAGGTGGCGAAT
The DNA here is from genome assembly GCF_001483705.2 of Eufriesea mexicana. Classification (NCBI taxonomy): domain Eukaryota; kingdom Metazoa; phylum Arthropoda; class Insecta; order Hymenoptera; family Apidae; genus Eufriesea; species Eufriesea mexicana. Next base: position 314,295 of record NW_016908602.1, on the reverse strand, counting down.
AATTTTCGAGCCGTGGAAACGTGTGGACTAATTAATACCGCAGCCCCGGACCGACGGAATGTTTTATTTCAATTATAATTCGGAAATTGGAGCGAACGGAAAGGGGGACAGGGTGTCTAAGAGTCGATGATGTTTGAGCTGCGGTATGGATTGTTGATGGTGGCAACCGAGCCGGTTTCATCATCGGCACGCCGGGAAAGGGTTTGGCGAGCGAGAAAATGGAATTAAGTCTCGTTACAGGGCGCGACGTGAGAATTGATTTTTCGAAATTGCGCGTGCCGGAGATGGAGGGACACGGGTCCTGGTGTTTGAGGATAAATCGAGTTAAACACCCGGGGAACGGGGAGAGAATCGATGAGAAAGAAATTAATCGAGTCGCGTGAGAATAACTGCGCCATGATTGTCAATCGACTCGTTGCGTCGCTGTACGTGTAACGAAGTTAATTACGAGTCTTACCTCTACTTGGTCCTCTATAAACGGCGCTCTATCCGGTTACGGGGAAAAGAAATTACGATCGTTCGCGGTTTCCCGCTTTGTACTCCAGGTCCACGGTTAAAGAGACAATGGGCTCGAGTAATTCCATGAAAAAAGTTTAGAAAAGGAGAACACGCGCTTTTGAATTTCGAATGAAAGTGTGTCAAAAGTGTGTCAAATCGCAGTCGTTACTCAAACGCTACCGAAAAGATTAATTAACCCTTTGATCCCGGCAAGCCTTTCATTCGTTCTACCAGCATTTCCAAGGCACTTGCGCAACCAGAAGCTTTTCGAATTTAAAATAATCTGCTCCGAGAGGGGGAAAACAATGGGTGTACGCAAACCTGTTTAACACTAGGTTTACGGGCGCTATCTGTATACCTATTTCTAAGGACACCTGTAAAATTGACAGGTAAAAGAAACCACGTGCCTTTTATTTAACGATTAGTTTAATTTAAAAACAATTATATATTATATTAACAGTCTCAATATAAGTTAACTAAATCTGTTACCATCGTATAATTGGATCAACCCCTCCGTCAAATTCACGGGTTCCGTAAATCTAGTGTTAAACGCTAATTTTACACGTGTTTTCGACCTCGTCGCTTCTATCCTCTCTTCCTCGTAAGCTTACAAATAATGCCAAAATTTAATAGAATTTGAAAGAGACGATACTCGATTAGAGTAAATCCTTTCTACAAAATTTGAACGTCCGGCAGGGGGCCCCCTGCGCACGCGCGCGGAGGGAAGGAAAATTCCTATTCCTCCTGATCAAAGCGTTTATAAGCACGTCCCTTCGGTCCCTTATATTATGTATAATTTCTTTTCTTTTATATGTGAAATTTTATGCAAACGGACTGCGGTCCGTTTACGAATAAAAATGAAAATAATAATAAAATTAAAAGACCGAAAATCGTCGATGAAATCGCACTCCTTTTTAGCCGGTTCGAAAAGCTGCGAACGCGATTTGCAAACGCGAGTGAAATTGCGCGAAGCGATCGGGGCAATGCACGAAAATCTTGCATAATTACGAGATTATTGTTTGTCAGGGAGCCACCCCGATAGCGAGCTAAATAAATGTAGATTCGCCGTTGTAATTTCGACTAGGGGAGGAAATCGATTCCCGACAGGATTCAGCTATTGTTCCTGTATTCGAATGCGCTGCCATTGTAGCCACGTTCTGTCTGTTCCCCTTCGATCACGTAGCTTCCACGTCGCTGTTTATTACCTGGTCTTTGTTCTTGCCGCTTCCACGCTCATAACGCCCGCACGCTCGAGCCTAATGCAAACGTTTTACAAAAAGGATCTCAGCCTGAAGCGCAATAAACGCGCGGATTTCGCCGGCGATTCCCGGAGTACCGAGTTCCCGGACGGCGAGAGGGATTTTCGGAGTAAAACCACCCCCGTTGTGCTTCGCGAAAGCGTCTTTATCGTTCCGGGGAAGAAAACAGCATCGGGATTGCAGTCATAGAAGTAGAAATTTCCGTATTATTCGCTGGGAAAGTTGGAAACTTGCTAATTAAGGGAAATCACGGCAGGGTCTGCGCGAAAGTTCCGAAATCGAGGGTTTCTTTCAGAGGAGGTCTCGGTAATATTCTTACTCGGTTGCTCCGTCGATAACGCGGGGACACTGAACGATGAGAAAAATACGATTTAAATAATTTTCGAACGAAACGAAAAATTTAGACAGGCTTGGTAGCAAGAATTTATCAGCAGCGAGAAAGGGGGTCACGGGGAGAAAGGAAATTGGAAAAAGCGTTCCAAGAACGAAACGAGATAATCCCGCGCGAGTGGGGGTTGGAATACATTAAAAAATTACCTTCCTTAGCGTCGCGCTTCAATTTCCAGAGTAAAAATTTATGCACTTTTAATGCACGAGAATGGCGCGGGATTTCCGGCGAATTATTTAAACAGATTTACATTTGCAGCATAAATCTGTAAAGGGAAAACGATTCTCTTTAAATTCCTCCTGTCGCGGGGTACCTTAAGGGTGGGATGTATGAAACGATCGAAAGGTGGGACGATCGACTGGTTTTGTTTCCGCGAATCGTGATTTCAAAACAGAGAGTCGCGGGTGAACAAAAGGACGGGTGAATTTAAACGATAACCGGTCGAAAGGAGCGGATCAAAGCGCAAAGTTCGACGAGTGCATCGGAAATAATTCGCGTGCATCAACGACTGATCGCGTTTTCGTTTGTAAAGGGAAACGAGAGAGAGAGAGAGAAATGGGAAAATGGAAAAAAGGAAGCGGAAAGAAAAAAGAAAAATGGCGGAAGCGTGTCCGGTGGGTTCTCGAGACAGGTGGAGAGTTGGAAGCGTTATTCTCTTCTGGGTCACGCGTAAAATATTCTAATGGGCCTTTGTGTATACAAACGGCACACTTTTCTCGGCTCGAACAGCGGAGGCGAAACAGGGTGGGCCGGTCGTTGTCCGGCTTGTTTCAGCCGGTAGTCGAGCTAAGTGGCAAGTTTTGAAATACGGTCGACGGTAGTCTCTGTATAACTTTAGTAGACCAAACTTCCGGTGGACAACCGTACCATACCGGCAAGGAAAACGGGCTCGTGTGCGCAACGCGTTTCCTCTGTTTGCCACGAAGAAAGCCAAGTCCCTCGGCTGTTGTTCCCTCGCTAATATTTGAATTTTCTGCTAAACGCCAAAGACACGGTGAAAGTTACCGTATCGCTGGCAAAAGTGGCGGCCAATTAACGAATATCGCGAGAAACGCTGGTCGATTGCAATTTTCCGCGCGAAATTTTATTCTTCCGATGACGTTGCCAGACTGGCAGTACAGACAACCATAGCGTGTCCACCTGTCGCTCATTTGCCGAATCGATTGATCTCAAAAAGCGAAGAATAGAAATTTATTTGATACATGGATTATTTAAATAGTTCATTGGTCGAGTGGAAATTTGGAAAAATTTAGAGAAATTTGGGAAAATAATTAATCGCATCGTTACCGAGAACCTAACGTTATTTATATAGTCGAATTGGATAGTTGGTATACAGCAAAAAGAATTGTTCGGCCTTTTATACTGCGATAAATAATATCTGGTTATAGTGGATATAATTACGAGACACGAATTAACTAATGGACATATTTTCGTTTAAAACTGTCGGCGGACTGTCGTAACATGATTAGGAGCTCTGACAAGTCTGGTGTAATTAATTCGTACACGCATTTTCCGTCTTCCCTCTGCTCCCCTATTCCTCCATGCAGTTGTACCTGCGATATAATATATTCAGACACGTCCACCCAACATCGTGGATGTACTCCTTGTTCGCGATAATCCCGAGCAGTCGGCGTAAGTACCATTCTCTCGCAGCTCTAACAGTCTAGCCCAAGTATCTATACCTTGGTGAAATTTTGAGGTAACTTCGATGTTCTTCTCCCCTTGTCGGGTTTGACATTGTCACAGGACTTCGTTTCAAAGAGAAACCTGTCAAAAAGACTGCGCGACGTGCCGCAATAAAATACCGTGCAAAACCCTGTGCCGTGATTGATCGGTGCTTTCGCGGAAACTCAACTTGCATCCCTGCGAGTGTTAGCCTTTTCCGCTTCAAAAGCGTAACGTTTACGCTGGAAAAATTTCGCAGGCTGTCCCCTTTCGTATACCTGCACACATGTCACCGTATATTCCATAATTCGCAACGAACAACCACCCGAATTGCTTATGACAATTTCGATCGAAAGACGAAGGGTGGAAATTCGAAAGACGAACGGTGGAAATTAATTTAAAAGACGTAGATTGGAAATTCGAAAGATGAAGGGTGGAAATTAATTCGAAAAACGACGGGTGGAAATTCGAATGCGGATGGGTGGAAATTCGAAAGACAAAGGGTGGAAGTTAATTCGAAAGACGAAGGTTGGAAATTCGAAAGATGAAGGTCGGAAATTCGAAAGATGAAGGGTGGAAATTAATTCGAAAAACAAGGGGTACAAAGTCGAATGACAGTGGGTGGAAAATCGAGAGACGATGGGTGGAAATTCGAAAGACGAAGGGTGAAAATTAATTCGAAAGACAAGGGTGGAAAATGGAAAGATGAAGGTCAGAAATTCGAATGATGAAGGTCAGAAATTAATTCGAAAAACAAGGGGTAGAAATTCGAATGACAATGGGTGGAAATTCGAAAGACGAAGGGTGGAAATTAATTCGAAAGGCGAAGGTTCGTAATTCAAAAGATGAGGGTTGGAAATTCGAAAGATGATGGTCAGAAATTCGAAAGATGAAGGTTGGAAATTAATTCGAAAGACGAGGGGTACAAAGTCGAATGACAGTGGGTGGAAAATCGAAAGACGATGGGTGGAAATTCAAAAGACGAAGGGTGAAAATTCCAAAGACAAAGAGTGGAAATTCGAAAGATGAAGGGTGGAAATTAATTCGAAAGGCGAAGGGTGGAAATTTGAATGACGATGGGTGGAAATTCGGAAGACGAAGGATGGAAATTAATTCGAAAGACGAAGGGTGGAAATTAATTCGAAAGACGAAGGTTGGAAATTCGAAAGATGAAGGGTGGAAATTAATTCGAAAAACGACGGGTGGAAATTCGAATGACGATAGGTGGAAATTCGAATGCGGATGGGTGGAAATTCGAAAGACGAAGGGTGAAAATTAATTCAAAAGACGAAGGTTGGAAATTCGAATCCTCCCGCTGGAACCTCGCAACACTATCATCCGAACCAACGCCATCATCGGCGTGTGCCACCGGATTCTCCGTTACACGATCACCGGCCACGTCACGTCGAACGTCCAGCTCGTATCTCTCTCGCAGGGAACGCGATACTCGCGGATCAGACGACGGTGGTAACAAAGGCGGGTAATCGCGATCGAATCGATCCTGTCAGACAGTTCGATTTGGCCAGGTCGAACGTCGTCGACGCGTGCACTCGTTACGGACGCGCGGCCAATTCTCTGTGTTTCGCAATAATGAAAGTATAAATATTCAGGCGGTACGTGCGCAACCCCCGACGAGGGGGCGAGGGTGCGAGGGTGCGGCACACGCGAATCGATACAATTCATTACGATATCTCACGTTGATCCCGGTGTACGCTCGATGCCACGCACGTAATGCGTAGACGCGAGTCGGAGATATCGGCCGTGTCTATCGAGTCGCATGCGCATGCATTTAAATTGCCGAAATTATGGTATCGAACGGGAAAGCGGGATACGAACGGATCGTTGGGATCTTACCGTGGTGGGAGCCAAAATGGCCATCGGGAAGGGGAAATATTGAAATATTTTACACCGCGTGAAACACGGGGAGACCGGCTTTGCACGCGCAGGGGTTGAATTTTGGGGCGCAATTTGACGAGCAGTATATTGTATAGTATTTATTTATTTATTTATTTATGCGGGACTAACACATTAGAAAAATTACAAAAAAAATATTACAGTGATGTATGAAATTAATGGTAACAAAGGAAAAGAAAAAGAAAAGAAAAATATGCAAATATACAAACAGACGTGATGTGTATAAGTACAAGAAAAAAAAAAATATTTTTACAGAGAGATGCCATGTAGTAGCTGTTTTATGTTGTATATAGAATATTATATAGTATATTATAGTATTTGAGACGAATCCTATATTCCATAATTAAATTCTGCTTTCTTCCTTTTATTTATTTTTTATTTATTTTTTTCCTTTTTTTCCATTTTTCTGGCCATTTTCGATTTTCGGATCGGTGATTAATGGCGAGTAAATTTCGAGATTTCAATGGCTATGGATATTATAAAATTGGCTGTATCGGTGAATTTTTGGTTTTCAGTATTTTTTTTTTCTTTTCTTTTTTTTGGATCCAGTATGATTTCGAGAACGATTACACAGCGTGAATTTTTTAAACATTTCGGAGATCGACCGGGAAAAGAGTAAATGTATATTCGGCGTTAATGTTTAATAAATAAAACCATGTCGGTTTCCCGAATAACCGAGCCGAACCGGTTTTTCATTAAGCTAAATTCTAAATCTCCACGATTTTTGCTTTCCATCCGCGTCTATGATTTTTTTAAAACGCGGAAAAATTCAACGTACCTTCACGAAACTGTCGTTCCGGAGCGAGCGAAATTGTTGGGTCGGTGCATGCGGAACGTGGCTTTTTCAAAACTGAAACTTTAAAAACATGGAGACTTTTGAAAATATCGTATATTTAGTAGTAGTAATTTTTACGCGATTCTATGCGCTTCCATGAAAGTTGGCGCTTTCAAAATCCTGCCAATCATTCAACGAGGGATTAGAAAATTCTCTACGTATATGTAACAACTATAATAAATGCAAAATCGTAGTCACGGTGTGACAGAATTTCGTATTCCGATTTTATGCTGATTTTTATTTTTCTTCCCTTTTTTAATAACGAAATGGTTACACCCATTCGTCTTGGCTTCTGCAATTTCATTTTCTTTATTTTCCCTATCTCAGCCAGATGACGAATAGTCGTAGATTTGCTTGGCTTCGTCTGATCTGGCATCTCGCTTCCTCTTAGTCCTGGATTATTTCCAAAAATCTCTTTTAAGCCATTATCTCCAATGGCATTTCCCGGCCTTGTCTCAACATATTCTCCATTGAAACACCATCCGACTTAAATACTCTAAATCATCGTCGACCTATCGTAACATTTCCATAATCTTCTTTAAATGCTAAAGTTATATCTCCAGCAGCTTTACGATACATTTTCCGAGTTTCAGCTCGTAAAGGAATCCAATATCCCGGCGTTTAATGACGCCGGGTATTGTAACAGTTTTCACCATTGCACTTTCTTCTATTTAATAAAACTTGTCGCCGTACATTTTTCTTCCACGCGCCATTCCTAAGGATATAGTATCAACGAAGAGGTGACCAAGTCTAGTAAGAATCAGGACAGAAGTCTTAGCAATTTCCCCATAGTTCTTCCTTATATATTTTTCCTCATTTTATTAATTTTATTATCCATTTATTTTTATTTATTTATTTTATTCATTTATTTTTCCTTATTTCTTTTAATGTATCACATTTTTGCTAAACCCTAAATTTAGAATTAAAATTAAAATTAAAATTAAATAAAGGAAAAATCGGTAACGAGTGTTTACAGGTACGCATAGTTGTAGTCACAGTGTAATCACGTGATATTATATCGTGATAAATTTTTCTCTGCCACGATCTAAACTGATTCGAGTCACGATTCAATATTCCGAGCAAATTTCGCGAGTTTCACACACGTACCGATAAAATCAGTGCCAACAAAGAGAGCACCGATCGTTAACCCAGAACCCTGCTAAGTTCCCAACGTTTCTTCCCAGCCGCAGTCCGCGAACAAAGGATTACAAATCGCTCTAAAACAAGCATGGAATCGTCCATCGAAACGCCAAACATCGATCTGCGCGAAGCCAAGAAAAATCGTCCCTGGGTGCAGTGGCGATAAATCAACATTAGCCGGTGGAAAAGTTGCTATACGTTTATCCGCGAAATTTCCAAGGAAATCGTATTCGAAGCCGACGGGGTTGTTCTCGGCCAGGGGTGGCGGAGGAGTCGGAAAAAGCGGCGAAATTTCTCTCATAACGCTGCGTTCTGATTAAGGTAACGCCGATGTTAGTTAATAACGGGTTTATTAGGTTTCCTCTAATAAATGGTCCCGCGGTCTCCTTATTACGTCGCTACGTACCGGCGTACGATGTAAATTTTAATAAAAACTCGCGGCGCACCCCGTGCTACTCCGTGCGCACCCATCGCGCGCGCGCGCGCGTGTAACACGTGTGAGGGTGGCGGATGTGTCCGGGTAAGCCATGCAACACGACCAGAGCACGATACAATACGCCGAGTGCCATTAATTCCCGTGCCTTCAGGAAAACGCGTAAAGAACGGGTTCGCGCGCGCTGGTTACCAGGCTAATCCGCTTTCAGATTTAAGGCCCTTAATTGAGCCGGCCCTATGTAGGGAGAGAGCTGGTGAGCCTTTATTATATATCCACCGTGTTTTTCTTCCCGAGCTGACCAGCCTTTGAGTCGATAACACTGTTAACCGCGAATTTTAATCTCTGTGATATCCACTGGGTGATTTTTACGGAGCTTACGGCCCTGAAGACCAATCCGCAATCGAAAATGCTGCCTTCGGTTTTCGAAAATTTTTTATCCTTGGTTAAAACGAAGTATTGGGTGAAATGTAAGATATTGGGAGGTTCATCGTTGTCTTGCAAGTTAGGTGAGGGCATTGCGAGGTTATCGGTGTCCAGAATTATAATTATTCGCGTTTCTGAATAATTATAATTGGTCATCGAAGTTTAGAAATAAGCCACCTAGTGTATTTTCTACTGTAATATTTGCATTTTTGAAAAATGGTCTTTATCTGACACGAATTTGCAAAACAGTAAACGTGTTTTGCCTGCTTTTCCGAAAAAGAAATCATTTGGGAATAAATTAGAAAATGTGTTCAATGTTGACAGGTCGGAAAAATATATATTGACAACTCGAAAGCGGAATTTGTTGTAACACAGCCATTTTTTGGAGATCTAGCTTCTTTGGGAGTGTAATCCTGAAATCATCTTCTAGTAGATCTCATTTTTTATAGGAGTAATGTGAATATGCGTTTAGGTACTTTTTTATACTAATCGCAGAATTTAAGAAATTTCTCTAAATCGCTTGTAATTTGAAACAGTTTTATTATTCGAGCCGTAAATACGAATGACTTTTTAAAATAAAGTTGTTAAAAAATAAACTTCCATTTCGCAACGTTTTTACTTTTCGCGCAATACTTCATTTTAGCCAAAAATACGCGGGGAATAAAAATATTTTGAGTTACGTATACGTATCATGAAAATTTATCCTGTGGAAGTGCGAATGCAGTTATGAGTTATAAAAAATGCATGAATCGTCAAATTTATTGTTAATAGCAGATTGTTCGCGACGAAAATTTCTAACAAAAGTGAAAAGGTTAATAAATTATTGGCCAATACTCAAAATTATAACGTATTTACGTTGAAATGTACCAGTAATTTGCAAACAGTTTATAAATTGCTACACTGATTGTTAATAACAAATTAATATTGTTGTTAACAAATCGCATGTATCGTATATTTACAATAACAGTGAAAAAATTAATAAATTATTGGCTATTATAGCGGAAAAATATTAATTAATGAAATCGGTAAAGTTCGGAAATTTCCGTCGATTTTCGACCGATCCTCAGGTATATAAAGACCGCACGAACCGAGCAGGATGCCATTTTTCGTTTCGAGTTCGGAGTGATCACATCTAAATTTCTATCTCGCAGGGGGGTTGGAGGTGGAAGAGGGTGGTCAGTGGTCATTGACTGGACACTCAGGGTGGACGATGACCAATGTCCATCCCGCCCACGTTTCAACTTTCATAATACATTTTGTTGTTGAAAAATTAATTTTTCAATTAATAATTATAATTTTTTTTCTAATTTGCTTAATTTTTTTTTTATATATATAGGATTATATTTCTAGATTTTCTCATCGTCGATTCTCCTCCTATTTTCTTCAGAATTGTTGGGGACTTTGATTGAGTATTTGTTGACCCCTTTTGCTCCGTGATTTGTAGATTGGGCCCAACGTAAACAATACGGGCCAGACTCGTGGTTCATTTTCTTCTTTCTGTCTCAATTGCATATTATTCTTAGACATGTTGAGACAAGATGACTCCACGTGTGACCAACTTTCTCGTCGATTATACCACACGCTATGGGAACTCAAATCTTAGACTAAGGAATAAATATTTAAATTAACCAAAAATACGATCAGCGCAGGAAAATCCCTAAAATCCTTCGATTCTTCATTAACATAGCAATGCAAGATCACAGTGAAAAATAAACAAATAATATAAGAATAAAATCCCCAAAATCCTTCGATTCTTCATTAACATAGCAATGCAAGATAACAGTAGAAAATAAACAAATAATATAAGAATTTGAAGACATAGGCGCTCGACTCGATTCATCAGACTTAAAAATTTAATTCCGAAATTTCCTGAAATTCTGTGCTTCCTCAACTATAAGATATTCGTGGTAAAAAATTATTTACACTTTCCAACAGCTTTCTACCCGACTAGAACGCGATGGTATTAAAAATTTGCAAGTTCGAACAGGGCAATCGTTAAGAATCTGTCGCTAGGGTAACCTAGGGAAGACCACAAAGGGTTTGAAAGCCAGGGTTCCGTATCAGCGAAAAAAATCGCGAAACTTTTGCATCGGATGTCGATTACGTTCGGTAGCTATAAATTTCGCCGCGATTCTGTCGTCAAATAAATAAAAGGTGGAAAGAGGAGGAAGACACAAATGACCGCAGCATTGGCTGCCGGGCTTGGTGGTGGAAATACTCGCGACAGAACGCTATACGAGTCGAACTGGAACGTAGATTATCCTGTCCGTCATTCGGACCAACAGGATGCTAGTTGGCAAAGCGATAGACGCGGAGGTAAACGAGTTTGCCTTCGACGTTATAATAACGCTACGAATTTTATCAACGAGATGTACCCGCGATCCATTGAAACTGTCATAACAGCGGGCTATGATATAAACTCATTAAACAATAGCTCTAATAACATTTGAATAATAATGACTCCATTGCCGGAATAATGTGACGGATATAGCATTATCCTGTAAATAACGCGGTATTATATGTACTATTGCTATATGCTCGCGAAAAACAGCCTTGAAATAGGAATAATAACTCCTGTCCAGTTTATGTACGTATAAAATTATTATCCGCCCGAAAATAGGAATTGCAAAGAATTTTTTCGTATGAGAGATGTTTAATTTCACTATGGAAATTTAATTCAGAGAATTATTTAATAAAGGACCAATATTAACCCTTTGGTCTACAACCACGTGTGAGACTCGTGGTCGGATTTCCGAGCCAAAACTGATTATCACGAGCCTGGCCCGTGGCAGTTCTGTTGACGTTTTGGGACCACGCTGATGAATCTTAAATCGTCGAGCAAGGGGTAATAATTTAATTTGTTTCCTCTTTTTTAGTGGGAGTACGAACATACTTCTGTCATTGTAATTACAGATAAACTCGTCTTTATTTATCTGTCAACAAGAACTGAGAGAAATGGGAAATTTTTTCGTATAAGGGCTATTTGAATTCGTCCAAGAAATTTAATAGCGAATTATTTCCTTTTCCTAACGAAGCTATGTATTCCATCAGTGTCGATTTATTATTGCATTTTAAATTGCGCACATTGAGTGCGCGCTTGAACAGCGATTCATCTTTATGGACATCAGTGACAAATGACAAATGTAGTAATATCTTTCAGTCGTAACATAGAAACGGTGGAATTAAGCCGCATCGATATTGCCGCATTAGTTTCGAAACGTATAATAATAATGACGTATCCGGGATACTTGCGCGGCATGTGAACGGTCACGAATGAAATTTGGTCAATTAGCGACGGGCACTCGCGACGCCATTGCGCCCGGGAAACGCAGATGTATAATTTCCTTCTTCTTTTTACCAACAAACGAATCACCGAATCGCGGTGGTCTCCGAGGAAATGAACGAAACTAAAAGCCGTGTCCCGTCATAAATTCCTGGTAGCGCAGTTATATTTAGGCCACGCTAATTTTTCGACCTATTCCCCATTGCCTGAATGCCGCAGATTTATTCCCGCGGAAGTTGTGAAGGATGCCGGCTTAAGAAATAAATTTAAGGCACCGCTGGGTGCAGTAGGACGCGCGCTGTTTGCTTCGGGCCAACTTTATTCCGAACTTCTGGAAAATAAAAAAAAATCGCAGAAAGGAAGCATCGCTTTTTCCCCCCTCCACTGTGCCTTTGCTTTTATACCTAGCATTTCGTTTAGCTCGAAATTCCCCGTTACCAAAGCTGGTCGTCGATTTTTAAAGCTACTTAATAGACGTCTACGATGAGTTTCGTATAATTATTATGATAAATGATTAACACTTTGACTACCACCGTTGGTCATATATAACCGGCCATTTTCGGCTTCTCCTGTGACGCCATGTTGGTCACTGGTAACTATTGGGATTTATTAATAAGATGGATTTGGTGGGTAAAGAGTATAAATGAATTAAGTATATTTGGTGGCGTAAAATACGATACAGCATTGAATATTCTCTGTATATGTCTCGAGAACATGCAAATTGCAATACAATCCACGCCAAGCCAATTGCACACTTGCGCATACGCGCAGAGCCGTACTGTTACTTAGTGGATCCCTGTATCGATCGCATATTGATCGCACTACTTACAATTGTAAAAATTGAATTAAAATTGACTATTACTGTATTTTGAATATAGTCGAAGGCGCCACGATGGTCAATCATGACCGCCAATAAGATAAACGCGTGGCAGTCAAAGGGTTAACCCCTGTTTGACCTATCTTGCGGATAGTCTATGTAAAATACGAATGCAAACGTAACTTCTTTTCTCAAATTAAACGAATAAGAAAGAAGTCCAAGAGGAGCGTGACGATTTTTATAGAAACCGAGTCTTCCATGTAACATCGGAGGAAGAAAATTATTAATAACATTTCCACTGCGAATTTTCTCGTAATTACGGAAATTTGTATTACAAGGGAATCACGGTAATTCCTTGGTAACTTAAACGTCGTGTCTTTTTCGCCTGGTTAACGATAGAAATAAAATAAGGAAATGGACGAGCGGTGGGCTACCATATCGACGCATTAGATCCACTTAGGTTACTTCGCTGTTAAGTGCACGACAGTGCCCATCCTGTTTCTCATTTCTCTGCCCGTTCTCGACGAAACTTTCCGTCGAGTAAAAAATGACGGCATCGAGCCACGGGTACCAAGACCTCGCAAAGATCCGGAAGACACATCGCGCCATTAGATTCGGTAAATATCCCGGAAGGATGCTTTAGAATGCCTGTAATCGCGGGGGTGGACGGTAGTTGGCCGAAACCCCATTGTTTCTTCGATTTTCCGATCGTGCTCGCAGTCTCGTCGCGAAACTTGTTCCGTCGTTAAATCGCCATGGCGTGACGAGGGAGAGGACGTGTCCCGGAAATAAAATTACCCACTGCTCGTGTTTTATGCGCGTGTCCTCTCGAGACGGGGATGAAAGGGTGCACCGGTACAAAAGCGACCAGCTAACTCGCCGTCGTTCCGCGTATTATTCCGTTCAACAATCGGCTCCGCGATAAGTTCGTTAGCCCGAATCATATACCTGGGAATTAAAATAATAACGTATTATATTTCGCGCGGGAGCAGCGAAAATTGGAATATCGCCGCGCGTTTTCGTTACATTGTTCCGATATAATTAATTTAACCGCAAGTGAAGAGCAGAAATCGCTTTTTCCGCGGCATATTGCGCGCTAATTTTCCCCCTCGACCCGTGCAAACCGCGGTGCGTGATTTTTCTTTTTCGATATCGCGTCGATTCGCGCTGCGTTTTCGTTTACACGGTGCGCGAAATCGACCAGCAAACCGGGGAAAAATACAGGGACGGGAGGGGCGGGAAAAATAAAACGCAAAATGAAGGGGTGGAAAATGGGATCGCGATCGGCTGGCGATTTTTCGGCAAAGCGGCAACTATCGATTACGATGCACGAGAATCGACGATACGGTGTCGCAATATGTAGTTATAAAACAAATGTTTTCTGATGTATATACGCGGAACACGTAGATTAAACAGAGCTCGACAATAGACCTAGCTACTGCGCCCTGTGCAACCGCTTTCCGAAGCGGCATTGTATAATTGAAAGCAAACACGGTCGAACGATCAATAGAGTAATTAAACTCCGAAATGAATAATTAGCTGTGTGCTGTATTATGGCCGCTTACAGAACGTTTCGAAATTTGTAAAAACCGCCATCGCTGCGAGTTCTACGGTTCGCCAAGACTATACCAAACGTGTTACGACTGTCCAAAATTTTATTTAACATTTATTTAACAATTTATTTAAATTCGAATTTTTCCAAAATATCGGGATCCCCGTTCGCAATTTTCCATGCCCCCCTCTGTCGTCTCGTTTTTCTCTTCTAGGGGCGAAAGAGAATAAGTTGCTCTTAAGTAAATATGGCGCGTTTGCATGGCGGAGCACGAAGGTTGCGCGTTATGAAAATTTTACGATGCTCGAGCGTTTTGCAGAGAAAACTCCAAAGCCGGTGGAATTTTTAAAAAGTTGCTGATTCAAGAGAACAATGTTCCCTATTAATTTTTCACGGAACGGGAAAAAGTTAATGTAACGCGTCGGTGCAACGATCGACGAGAGGCAGCCGTGTTACAGCTTAGAAGCTTGTTTAACATTTATTAAAAAGCATGCCTGCCGCGTGTCCGGCCATTTCCTTCTCCCTTGGAACGCAATTTGTTATCTGGCCGCTTGTTTAACACCGAACTGCAAAAACATTCGCTTTTCAACCCTGTAAATACAATTCCTTTCTTCGTTCCCTGGCATTTCGACGTTCCTCTTATTTTTCCGTCTTGTTCCCGTGTTCGTGTTCGTAATACCGGGGCACGGGTGTTGAACGTGCAACGGGATTGTTATGTCCCGTTTTGTTTGTCCATTTCGCGGGAATTAATTAAATACGCCGGTAATTTGACGAGTTCCGCGAAAGGCGTAGGATGAAAGCGTCATACGGGATAATTACAGGGGAGCAAAGACACGCTCGTTAATTGATCATTAATCAGGGAGCCAGACAGACGCTTTGCACTTTGAGCGATCATAATGCTGAAAGGATATTTTCACGGCAGGAATTTCCCGTTACGCTCGCGAGTTTCTTTCAAAATCATCGCGAAGGTATTCCGTCGCGCATCGTATTCTTTATTGTCCAATAAAGAATCGCGGCATCAGTTAAAAGTAATGAAATCGGCGTAGGGAAACGCACCGGTTCACTATTCCAGCCGAAGCTCGGAATTTACAACTCAAGCGATGCAATAATACATCTCCATAAACAAGGATTTGCATCGCAATGCAATCGTTTCATCCCCGACAAATTCCAGAGGACTTACTGCGACGGAATTTATTCGACAACTTTGCAAACAAAATGTCATACAACCTTCAGATTGACTTTCAGATTATAACGGCTCAGTTCGATCGAAATATATTTTTATGTAAAATGCACGACCCCTTTTCAGAGAGTCTGATCCCTCGATACCGGTGCTTTAACCCTTTCGCCATGGCAACGTACGTTGAGTTGTAATTACGAGCAGGTACGACTACGGTACGGAATCCTATCATTACCCAGTGAAGCAATAAAACCGCGATGACGTATTTAAAAAAACATTTCAGCCACGTTGGTGCCCATATCGCGCGATGGACGAACGGTACACCCGGTATATTATCGCGCTGCATCGAGACCGTGCGATATCCTAGGATTGTGTAATAAAAATTAATCCTTAGCAGTACCAGCAATTTTTAGCCCTAAATGTACCAAACAGGGTCAAATGACCCGTTTAGAAATTTACTTTATAATTGTACGTTTGTGCCTGTGATTATGAAAACGGTCTAAGTCACCTATATTCTGAAATATTAAAAGCTTCGGGCTTTAAATACGTCATGAATTATAAAATTAATTGCGATAAAGCTACAAACTCAATCTAACGATTCAATTCTTTACTGTTTTGAAGGAAATAAATAGATTTTATCGTAATATAAATGAATGCAACACGAAATAAATAATAAAATCCTGTTAAGTCGATGACAGACCACTTTCATAATTAGAGGCACATTTATTGTTACTTCTTTCGCTCATCTGATTTTCTGCAAGTTTTTATAATATTTATAATTATGTTTAATTTCTTTCCGTTTTTCTCTTAGCTTGCTTTCTACCGAGAAAAATATTTTATTTATAAAAATACAAATATGTTTGATTATTTTATTGGAAATCGAAGTTTATATTGCGAATTATTTCCTTTAATAAATTAATAATTCTTTTAGAAAAATCAACGTTTCGTTTGACCTCTTATGGTAAGAATAGGTATGTGTAAAATACCGGTACGTTTAGTGTTAACATGACCTATCAGCAACTCTGAGTCATTTTACCTTCCCTGTTAGCTCTTGTAGGACAATGTTCACCTGTCAAGTAGCATTTCATTTTCATCAATTCTTCTGACAAAGGTATACTGGTATAATATCTATCAGTAAACATAGGTAACCCTGTGTTTTGGGAATTTTGTTTGACAATATTTGATATAAATCCAGTGGAATTCTAGTGCCACAGCAGTGACAACGGAGTTAAGACCATCTTACAATATCGCCACGGCGGCGACAACAGAGTGCAGAGGGTTAAATATTGTTACAGATCGTACTCAGAACCCCTTTTCTATGAGTTCGATCACTGGATTGCCGAAAGATTGCTAATGTACGTGACGTAGAATTAAATTAACCCTAAACGCTGTCAACGTTCAACACTGTCAACTCACTGAACTTCGGATTGAAGACGTCCCTTTTTATAGTGATCAGCCACGATTGTTGCCCGAATATTCTATTACGAGTACTATTCGATTACTATTCCGAAATATTCTGCAAGGTGCTGAATTACTATTTTCCGGAACTATTTACGGTTCGCTCTTGACACTAGGCCGAGTACAGAGCCGTAACTATATAAATATCGACTTAATTTGGATAACGAACACGATGAACGGTAGTACGTCCATCGACAACTTTCCAGGAATTATTACAACCTCCGTCGATACCCATAGACTGCAATGGCGGCCGAGCAATGCCACCCCAATCCAGGGGTGAAAGGGTTAGCAAAACGGAGGGTAAAAAAATCCTCGCTGTTCCGATATTTATTTCAGCCAACGAAACAGGCTAATAAACGAAGCTCGGCCTTTTTCCACGGGGGTGCGTGTCCCTTGGATATACGGCACTGCTTAATTGCGAGCAAGAACCGACCGATAGGGCAATTAACAGCTCGGGGACAGTCGGGGTCACGACAATATAAAATCCCATCAGATGGGCTCGATACGGTGCAATAAACATGGAGAATGTTAATTCCGGCATGTCGGGCACGAAATTAAATTCCATTCGATTTTACAACCTTTCCATTCCACCAGATTCCACCCTCCTCTCTGTCTCTCTTTCTCCCTCTGTTTGTCGGCGTTACGTAAATTCTGGCTTCTTTCGTGCACCTCGTTTTTTCCCCCTTTCTCTCTCTCTCCCTCTCTCTCCTTCCTTTATTTTTCTGTCCCATCCTTCTCGTATTAGCTCGTTCCCGTTACCGTGTTTGTTTGTCGTTTAAGTTTGTTGATTACTCCGACGGTGCGTTCAGTGCTCGCTCGAGCACGGATTTCGCGACAGGGACGAGTTCCTGATTGGGAAGTTGGACTCGTAGCAGTCGTCTGTTAATGTTGAATTTCTAATTCACTCGGCAAGAACATGGCTATTGTTCTTCCGCTTTTATCGTTGGTCTTGTTTGGAGAAGGCAGACCAATTTTCGGATCGAACGTGTGGGTTTTATCGAGCCGATTCGTGGTTGTCAGTTGATATTTCGTAAGTAAATTAACTGCCACTGTTACTTTCAGTCTCCACGTTTGACCGTGTTTGTTCGATTTAACGATAAACGTTGGAGGATATGTAGGGATTAAATGGGAATTAAATAAGCGAAAAATTTAAACAGGCGAATACAAATTCTGGCGTGCTTGATAATATATATTTGGAGGGTCCTCTCTCACGATTGTCGAATTTTGGCTGGTCGCGGGTATCATCGATGTGGAGGTGGTGCTAGAAGGGTTGAAAGGAGAAGGAAGAGATGCGTTTTGTCCCGGGTCTGTTAGTTGACTCGTCACTAAGGCTATCTAGCAGGCCCTGCCTTAGATGGCATGGGAACTTAGGGGACATAGGAACTTAGGGAACATAGGAACTTAGGGGACATAGGAACTTAGGGGACATAGGAACTTAGGAGACATAGGAACTTAGAGAACATAGGAACTTAGGGGACATAGGAACTTAGGGGACATAGGAACTTAGGGGACATAGGAACTTGTATCTATGGAAGTCGAGGATTCACCGATCTAGTGGTCGCTACATATAGAAATAATTTAAACGAAAATTCGAATACTCGTGTAGCGACCATCATTCTCACCCTCGCCACTAGGGTGCAGATATTGCCTACGATGTAGAATTTATTTCAGTATTGTAGGATGGCGAAAACTGGTTTTGGAATAACACGAACGCAAAACTCATAAAACTAATTTAACTCAGGAAAGGAACACCGAGATAACGCAACAAAAACACACAGAAACGCACTCTAATTTAACTCTCTTTCCAACACCGAGCGACTCATGCTCGTACCGGTCACGATTAATTTCTAAGGACTCTGTTTTGGTCCTCAAGGGTTCTGCTTTTATGCTTTTCTTAACCTACGTTTCACATCCCCGTAACTTAAATTAACGCAACTTAATTTTGCTACCCAAAATAACTTGATCCATTTATAATTTGTTTTCGTTGGCAATGGCCGATTCGCGGTTTCTTTTCGAAATGATATCCTACGGTATTTAGTATTTTATTGCAACGGAAATGGACGTAGGAAATTTATGGCGTGGCCTGAAAAGGCCTAGATGTAGTGGAGAATTTTTCCCTCTGTGAAAGAGAACCCAAAAAATTCGAATGTTCGGTTATCGAGAGAAAACAGGTACCCTGTCGAATGTGCACCCTCAAGTATTTCTAAAATAAATTCTTTAAACCCTATTGCGATACGACGAGTTTTATTTCGCCACGTTTTAATTTTTCCCCAGCTCCTTCTAATTCAACAGCGTAACTACGAGGTTATGTTCCTCGTAGCTATTATCGACCAACTAGGTGGACGAAAAAAGAAGGAAAATGGGTGAAAAACAGAACGGAAGAGGCAAAGAGGAACAAAAGACTATCAATTATACCGAGTGTGTTTCGTGTCCGTGGGGATTTAATTTTTGAGGTCGCGGCAGGCTGGATTTTAATTGGAATAACGTCGCTCGCTCGGCAGTAATTCATATTAATTCCTGGACCTTAATAACCAGAGGTCCGTTGGTCGGCCTGCCGAACTGATGATATTGGATTACACCATTGATTCGTCATTAATATCGATCACCGTTGCTCCACGCGCGACACGCTTAATGAGTATTCACTAGAAGCGTTCGTTGTTCCGCGATCACGTAATTAAACACAGATCTGCATAATGCTATAGAAATGGTCGCGAATGCTCGCCCGACCCGCCTCGGATAGAAAAACGGCCAACGATTTGCTTGGAATATCCGATTGATCGTCGTGCAGCCGTCCCCGTGATCTCGATTCACCCCGGAAACGTTGATTTTCCCAGTTTCCCAGAGTGCTCGCACCTGGCAGCTTAAACTTTTCGGGCCAATTCCGCGCGGTGGTTATTTCGTTAAGCGAATGAAATTAACGAGAGGACGCTCGTGCGTGGAAAGTAACAGCAGTAGTCCCGGACAATTTGTCGGGGTATATCCTGTAACGGCAAATTATTATATTAACTGCAGATTCGCGTAGCTACATATTTATTACTCCACCGTTAAACTGCAACCTTCGCTTTATTACCTCGCTGTATTCGTAAAACTGCTTACCGTGACGCGTAACAGGCAGGATATCCGCGGTATAACCGAACGTGCAAATAAAATCTCCAATTCCGCGCCGTGCTGCTTGGAAAGACGAAAGCAGAGTCGAAAGCAAAGACGAAAGCAAAATTGAAAGCAAAGTCAGAAGCAAAGTCGACTTTCCGCGATTGAAACATCCATCATCTCGAAATCAACGTCGACTGGCGGGGCGTACGAGCGTGAGGGGGTTGAAGCACGTGCAGACAGCTAAAGCGCGAGCCTAAAGCCGCCGGTGGCAAAGGGGTGGCAAACAGGGCACGGTCGATCGGGGCAGGGAAAGAAACGACACGTCGTCACGGCAGGTTGTTAGCTTCGATAAAACGTCTGGAGATATTCCGTGAGAGGTAATTAGAATCGAGGAATGGCTGGATGCAAACTGGCGGTGGCTCTCGCGCGAGAGATTTCGCGAGGAAACGTAATCAGCGTGTACCTATTAGGTGTCGGGGTATTACGCTTCGTCGCTGTGCGAATTAACGTGCGAGACGCGATGTCAGCAACGGAACGCGCGTGTGCTGTGTTTTCTGATATGAATAATTGCACGCTTAATTGCATAAAATAATTCCCGAGGTCGTTATCGGCGGCCGTAAAATAGCATTACGCCGGTTCCAATCAATTGGCCGGTGTGTAGCATTGTTAACAGACGCGCGGCAGCCATCGGTTTAATATTAATGAATGACGTTACGCTTCTCGAAATTAGCGGCCGCCGTAACGGCATCATAGATACACCCTGCTCTAACGGATGGCCGCGGAATCGCGTGTTTCTATTTCGCGGATCGAGCCTGGGTTACCTGCCGATTAATAAACACCGGTAAAAGCAACAATATGCGGGAAAACGTTATCTACGATAGAGAGAGTATCCATGCTAATTCCATATTTGCGTATTACTGCGCCCGTTTCGGGAGTTGACGCTGCGAGGATAGAGCGAATAAAGAGGAACATAGAGGCGATACTTATCGTTGAAAGACAACGTTGTGTAGAGTCACACAGTCTATACTGCGCTGGAGAGTACTTCGGGTTCTAAAATTCACTGCAGACTTTGGACTGGATTTGACTCGGTCTCAACTCTAACTCTCAACACGAACTATTGATAAACTATAAGACAACTAAAGATGAATTAACGAACTAGCGAACTCAAAGACAACTGAAAGCAACTGCAGACGAACTAAACTCTATCTTCCAGAACGGGCCCTTTTAAGGCCATCAGAAAGGTGAGGGCCTCCCCCAAAGAAGGAGAAAACTCCCCCAACGTAAAGTTAAGGGGTAGAAGAGACTTCTCCTTCCGGATTAGGCTTTCCAAAGGGTCACCCTCGCGGATGCGTCACCCTCGGTTTACAATGGGGAAAGCCGGGGTTGCGCGAGGCTACCTCATATGGCCCGACCTCGACCTCTAAACCTTCTATCTAAGGACCATCCATTTATCTATCTAAGGATAGTCTAAGTACCATCGTATCCTAACGATGCCTAAAAATATCCTACAATAATTGTAAAAAACGATAGTTATTTCTTTTTATCCATAATCCCAATATGCATTGTCACTCTTGTTTCAAAACGTCTTCAAAATAGGGACGCGAGGAGCCGAATCTTTTTCCAGCCATCGGTCTAAGATTGTATCTCTATAAATCGTATCGTATCCCCTATTTTCCATATACTTGATTAAAATTACTATCTCACCGAATACGCGAAGCACCGTGTTCGTTTTCTAACCTTCGAATCTACGACACTTACGCACACGTGTCATGGCTTCGGCAATGCGTCGGGTCTGTCGTGAATTTATTACCGAGAAGCGAGATAAGGGTTAACGTCGAGTAAAATGTTTGATTTACCGCGAGAATGTCGGTGCCGCGGCGGTGCAAGATTTGTCGAGAGCAATTCGACTCTTTAATTTATTATCGTATTTACGATCACTACAGGCAAGAGCTACGTTTCCCTGGCAGTCGTCAAAACGTGCCGCGATCTTAATATTTCATCCCTCAAACGATAACGGGCGAAATATATATATATCCGATCTTCTATCTCGAAGAAAAAGTAGAGAGCTACTTTCCTTCGATTAATTTATTCCCAGACGTCGAGGACCGGAGGGGGGAAAGAGGTCGTAGAAATTTGGTCCGTAAGCATGGTTCAGGGGATGATTGGAGGAAAGAGACGGAGATTGTTATTGACATAATCGACGTTTTGTTGCAGTCCCTGACGAGACAACGGCCCCGAGAGGGATCGCAAACCAGACCCGAGTCACGAAGCTTTCCACCGAGCGTAATTGCGTATATGTCGAGGTCAGAGGTGGCGTCGTCCCCGGAAAACGGCCAGGACGAGGAAGAATCCTTCTTCGAGAGGCCTCCACCACCCCCGCCGCCGCTCCCGCCACCGCTCCCGCCGCCACCTTCGCAACAGTCGCAGTCTCAAATCGATCAGGGCATCGGTGGCTTGGCGAAAGACGAGGAAGACAGCGCGAAAGTTGCCGACCTGCTCGATTCCGCGGGCGACAGAGACACGTCCGAGGAATTGGTCAGGTGAGTCTTCGAAATATTTCCTCCTCTCTTCTCCTTTAACCACTTGCGGTGGAAAGACGTGCCACGCACGTCGAGATGCTTCTGGTACCGGAACACCAGCGACGTGTTACACACGTCGTCAGGCGATTGTTGCAGAAAGAAAAATGACGTGCGTGGCACGTCAATTGTTAATGAAATTCTTTACCGAGGCACAGTTTCTCCTCGCACTGCATCATCAGTTGACGCGTCTTTATATTCTCTTCTGGAACCCCCCGAACGCTGCCTGAACGCGCCCCGAAGTGATTTGCACTCGACTGTTCTGGCACGCGCAACCATGAATTTCTTTGCACCGCAAGTGGTTAATATCGAATAGGAATCGGTTCACGATTTATGCTCGGTTTACCTAGGTTTACACCGCAAAAGGACGAAAGAACGACGATCGATGGGCAGGTCAGAAGACCTCGTCACATCTCGAGGGACCATTACATTTCAAGGTAAAAATCTTCCCTTTTTCCCTGTTCTTTCGTGACAATTAAACCGTAGAGAGATCGGAGAACCATTATATTGGCTTGGAATAAGATTTAGTTCATTATCCTCGGAATATGTAGAAATTCCAGCTACCTGTCTGTTTAAAACGTATGACCTATTTCGTATTTCCCATTGTACGAATCGCAGTACTATTACGCGCGTTGAAAATGTTCGAAATTCGACTTCAAAATCGGCGCATAGAGGTATTATTATAGAGATATCCCCGAATTTTTGAAATTCGAAATTTTTATGCCCCCC
>NW_016908602.1:281031-290834 GCF_001483705.2 Eufriesea mexicana | reverse complement strand
CCCCCCCCCCCCCCCCCCCCGTTGAGTGTGGAAGAGCCGATATATTGGTTCTGTTCTTGGAAAAAGGATATATTGATTTCTAGATCAGAAGCGCTGGTTATATATCGTAATTTGTCAGCCCTTCTATGGGTTAACGCGTAAAGCGTGGACGAAAGAGCGAAGTAAAGAAATTAATTTTGTACGGCTTACTTGGAACACTCGAAGGTCTCCGATGTCCTGGTGATTGATTAAATTCGTGTGATAAAGCAATCGGGAAGTTGTCCGCGTTTGAGCCTCGACTTTGGATAAGGAGCAAAAGTATCCAACGTCGAGTGTAAAGTGTCATGATCTACAACGAGAAAGAGATTACAGAAAAACGAGTTGGAGCAGGTCGAGGTACGATAGCCCGTTGGCTGAGGGTACGAGGGTGCAGCAGGACGAGGGGGTGACTCTTAGAAGGGATTTAACCGGTGCCACGAGAATTTCTCCGAGTACCATCGACCGAATATTCGACAACAGTAACAGGCGGCAGTACGGCATGGGAATTGTTGGAAGATTCTTGGGGTAAGTTTCCAAATATCCATTACGTACATTTAATGCATAAATCCAATTTGCGAGCCTTGTTTGCTCTATCAGATAAACATTTGCGTGCATGTACGAAAGTACGCGTGGTACCGCGATATTAATCAAATGTAACTTAACTGGCCGTCGTATTTACCGCTGTATCGTGAAATTGCTTGAGCAAGATAAATTTACAGTCGCATTTTTTATTAAATGATCGTGCCTCGTTCGTGCAGACGCATTTTGGCTACCGTTTAATTAACGTGGAAATATTCCAGTCGACGAAACCCCGAGATATAAATAGAAGGACGGAGAAATTCGAACGAAATGTGTAGACGGTAGATAGAGGGAAGCGTGCATTTAATAACGCGCTTTGTTTCGAGTCGATATCTCATCCCGTTCCTGAGATATGAGACTTTAAAGCACAGCGGTTTAGCTTATATGGCCGCCAGCCTATGAATGAGGCCGAACCCGGTCTGACCTACATTTTTTCCGGGAAACGCGTACGTCGTGTAATAACAGTAAGAAGACGCTGAGTCAGCGTCTGTCACTGACCACTGCATGGCTGCGAGTCCTGCGGTAGGTCAGCGATATGGGTAAGCCGCCCGAGTAAAACGACGAAAAATTATGGGTGTCTTCGCACGACGATATCTCGGGAACGAAAAGTCCGATCTTCGTGAAACAAAATGCCTCTTAAAGAGGAAGGTTCCACCTTTCTAACGGAGTGAGAATTGTTAAAAAATAATCGTTACTTTCGGAGTAACGATTAAGCAAATTTTTCATAATTTTAATATGAGTTTTATACGATGTTAAGGGTATAATTGGATTAAGAACACGGTACTGGATATAATAATTAGTCAGAGCTACGTGCATTTTGTTCAAATAAAATGCTACTGTCTGTAATTTATGTTTAATAAATGGCTATAACTTCCGGGAGCATTTTTAATATTTAAATTTGAAGCTTATTGTTAATACATTGAATAATTACCTCATAAATATCTTGAACAACATTAAATCTGCAAACTCGTGAAAATATTTTGCAATATAAATTACGATAGACGCTCGAGCATTAAATCCGTTAATTTATTATCCTACGATATTTCATCATCGGAATCGTCATATTTGTCCGCAATATGGAGTACGCATTAACATGATGCGATTGGAAATCGTCATCGGGGAAAAGAATGAGCGGACAGCCAGGCGTTTCCTATTAGTTTGGCATCCTGCATTCGCGTTTATCAGATATCGGCTAGTCATTGTATATTGATGCGGTTGTTGTTCCACATCGATGAAGAAATTTATTTTGAAACGGCCAGTAAATGAATTTCCATACGAGTAATTTTATTGGCCGATATTTTTGTCGTGCCTCGTAAAAATTCGCATCCGATGACAATTTGTCAAAACTGTAACGTCGAATGCAGATGCAAACCAGGTCGAATCAAATACGCAAAATAAGATAGGAGTATCGAGAATACAAATGACAAAACTCTAATTACGGCGCAGGCCAATATTTTCGTAACTCTTTCATGTTTATCGAAAATATGGAATTCGGTAAACAAATCCGTTTCAAAGCTTCTCGAAATTTCCAATTTAAAGGAATACACGGCTCAAAGCTAACAATCGGAGATCAAAGCTTCGCTTACCCGCAATAGTCCCATCGAATTCGAAAATTTCGAATTTCCTGGCTTTTAATGACGTTTCAAAAATCCAAAAAGGAAAAAGAAAGGAAGAAAATATATATACTAGGAGAAAAGAAGAGAAAGCGAAGGGAAACAGAACTGTGGGATGGAAATTTGTCTTTCCCCCGTTTATTTTATTCCGCAAGTTACTATTGCCCTACGGATGGGATGATAACGCAGCTTTATTGAAACAACTTTCCCGCTGTCTCTCCTTCATTCCGCTTTAACGATCGCGCGAAGGTTTTATCATGTAGGTACGACCCAGTTCGAGATACACGTGGAACACATATAACAAACGTGGATAAGCGGCAAACGTCAGAAATGAGAAAAAAAAAGACCGTGACGCAAAGCGTCTTGCCAGGACGGCGTGATATTTAAAAAATGCCAAGAGGGATATAGTTATCGATCACGCTGCCAGCTCTCTTTCTCTCCGTTTACCATGCAAAGTTATTATATTCATCGATAGTGGCGACACGGCGTAATGACATACTCGCGTGTCCATCCGAGTTAATTATAAACATAATTGTAATTTCGCAGGGTTCAGCGAAAATATCCAATTTGTTATTCTCAATTTGAATTTTGAGGGACCAAAATGGTAGGTCGATTTAGAAACTAGATCAGACGAGCTTTCGAGGAACAACGTATGGCTATAATAATTAATAATTACTCTAGGATTATTGCTAGATTAATTCCATGCAGACAGAGATTCTCTTACCTAATAAACAACGACTTCTCTTTAATAACAAAACAGATTTATTTAAACTAAAATATTACACTAACTTTCAAGCACTCTATTCACTACTCACGTGGGTCCAATTTGTCGGATCTGGTAGTTGCAAATTTTCTGTGTCTTGCATTTAGATATATGACTTAATCCGTTGAGAGGGTGGAAAAGCTGGACTGACAGAATTACAGTCGAAATACAGAATAATAAAATTTTTGGAATCAGCGAAAAATAAAAACGAGAGTTATGCTATAAATATGCTTTCTGGGACAGAATGGTCGGAGATGCTTTAACCCTTTCGCCACTACAGGTGACTATAGTCACCGACCACGAGACGCCATCTACACACAGTGGGTGACTATAGTCACTGGCCACAAAAATTGAGTAAAAAATTAAAACGGGTGCTCCTGTTCCGTTTAGCTTTCTTCGCGAAAAATCGCAAGCACTATTGGGATGGTCGATTTTTCCTTTTCTTCAAAAGACTTAACCCTGAATGCTAAAGACTACACGATCGTAATGTTCCCATCATTGACACGACGCTTCGTTCTAAAGGGTTAAGAGACAAAAGTGACAATGTACAATGTCCAAATACCTAGGATCGTTATTGATAAATGTTCGATTAGGCTCTAGTGGGTTGACAGATGGCAGAGGCTTGAAATGTCAACGTTATCGTTTCGTGATTGCAGGAGATCTTTTCGGAAAAGCGTGTCACAGAAACCAGACGTCAGAAGGCAGCTGGACGACTTCGAAGATCATCGTCCATATTTCACGTATTGGATCACCACCGTGCAAGTTCTTATACTGATAATATCGTTAGCGTGTTACGGTTTTGGACCTGTGGGCATGGATCTTAGTCACAGATCAGGCTTGGTAAGCCCTACGTTCGCGAAAATATCGTCTCTCGAATTTTTACAAAAATTGCACGATCTTTATTTTCCCCATTTACTACCCCTGTTCCTAGCACGGACACAATTTATTTATTTAATAATAATTTACGGATAATAGTAAATAAAAATACATCAGTTTGTTAGAGAGAGAATATAGGTTACGTATGGTAGAAATGTCGATATAGTCGATATAAACAATTTGCTTAGAGATTTAAGATCCGATTTTATTTTTAATTGAAGAGATACAATAATTGTCAAAAAATTTTTGGTTCGATGAGAAATTGTTTGATTCAAGTCAGGTATAATGATTTGAAAGTCTCTTAAATTTCTTGAAGGAGCATGAAGATTAGCGAAAGATAATAATTCTGGACTGCGTATAATAGCGTTTATAATTTTGAGGAGAAACAAAAGGTCGGCAGCAATTCTTCTCGATTCAAGAGACTCAACCCTTTGCACTCGTATTTATATTTGAAAAGGTATTAATCAACTCGGAATTTTTTTTCATATTTGATAATTTAATATATATATATAATAAAAATTAAATTATTAGTAAAATAAATTATATATATAATAATAATAAAATATAGGATCACGACTATATGGCGATATACGAGTGGAAAGGATTAAGATTAAGCTTGCGTTGAACAGGTTCATAATCATGACTTGTCGAATAAACGGTGTAACAGTGGTGAAATTTGGTGAAAATTCCGTGACAGGTTCTCGTGACCAGCCTATCGTTGCAACAAGTGGACTACCAGGAACCAGCGAATTTCTGGTTTGGTCCCAGGGCCGCGGACTTGATTCATCTGGGCGCGAAGTTTGCACCGTGTATGCGCCGCGATATCAAAATCCTGAAGGAGATCGACGTCTGGCGGGAAAGGGAGCGGGACACCGCCTGCTGCATCAGAAACGACGACTCTGGCTGCGTGCAGTCCAGCAAAGCTGATTGCTCTGTGAGTTGTAATTTCGTCTCCAATCCTGGAAATTAACGGTTTGCCTTTATAATATAAAAATCTGCTTTTCATACCAACTGGTGCGGGGACTGAGATCGACTGCCACGGTAAATTCCTATGGAATTAATAGTTATCTTATCACTCGTTTCTTTTGTACACCTACACAAAGGCACTGTATGGAAATTTTGCTTGGGATTTTAGCCCATACCGTGTAATCCTTTATACATTGATTTTGTTTCACGTTGAAAGATTTATTAAAATATCTCATAGTGCCTGTACAATCCTCAGAATACGATATCTACCTGGAAGAAGTGGGGACCTGGGGACAGTGGACCAGGAGGACGCATAAGTGGATCGGTTTGCGGGTTGGACCCGAAGTTTTGCGATGCTCCTGCTAGCATAGCTCCGTACGAGTGGCCAGATGACATCACCAAGTGGCCCATCTGTCGGAAAACCAATCCGTTTAATCAGCGATTTAGGTAAATTCGTCATCCAAAATTTCGTTCCATAGCAGCACTGTTTTCGCTGGTCTTTTTGCTGAATAATATCGAGGAAAACCTTTTGCCTTGCTCAACAGTAGAAACGGCAGCCAACGGAGCAATGGAAACTTCCCGGTCGGCCGATACAAGGATAAGATGGCGGAACATATGGTGTGCGAGGTGATCGGGCATCCCTGTTGCATCGGTATCCATGGGATGTGTCGTATTACCACGAAAGAATACTGTGATTTCGTACACGGCTACTTCCACGAGGAGGCGTCCCTCTGTTCTCAGGTCGAGTGTTTACACGACGTCTGCGGCATGATACCCTTTCTTCATCCCGAGTGGCCAGATCAGTTCTATAGGCTCTTTACTACCATGTTTCTTCACGCTGGGTACGATTCGCGTGGATTTTATTCAGACCCTATTATGTCTTTTCCATGTCGAAGGAACGTTGATAAATATTGTCTGATTATGTGTTTTATTTACAGAATTCTTCATCTGTTTATCACGCTACTGATTCAGTATTTCTTGATGCGGGACTTGGAGAAGCTGACAGGCTCGCTGCGTATCGCTTTGATTTACTTCATCGGCGCACTAGCTGGAAACCTGGCCAGTGCGATATTCGTTCCTTACAGAGCAGAGGTACACGTCGCTCTTAATTATTAATTATCACGCGAACAATGGTGTACCACGAAGTTTGTTTACCTTCTACGCTCGGCGTAAAACGGCAAATCGAGGAAATCCGAGCGAGTAAAAGCGTCACTCGATTTCCTTAGGAATTACAAATCAAGTTGACCACTAATTATTCAGCTTGCCGTCACGGTTTTATTCGTCGGCGCCACGGGCAAGTTTTAATTGAATAATCTCGTGGGACGTTTAACTGGCGCATTTCATTGTGTATCGTCGATTTAATCGACGCTTTGGCCCGGTCGGCGAAAGTAATTGCTCAGAGACCACGTTGCACCGGGACTCATACCCATGAAAAGGGTAACAGCATTACGATCGTTTCCTTTACGGCGTTTCCTCCTTCAGCCGTCTTATCGCTCGATAGTTTACCCCCTTAACACCTCGGTGAACTTGCAGTTATACGTCAATTCTATTCCCTCTAGTCTCTATTCCGACTGTTTCCCTCTATCAGGAGCGTACACTCGTGAATTAAGGCAGCCGCTCTGGAGAAGGCGAGAGAATAAAGGGGCGGACAGAAAGCGCCGTTCCTCGAGAACTAATACCGTCCAATTTGTTCTAATTAGTTTGGTTAAACGTACCTTCCGCTCTGGCAACTCCGCCTCTCTCCCTTTCTCTTTACGCGGCATAGTGTTAATTATTGTTTCACACCGACTGCTTGAGGGAGGCTGGTCGCGGACGTTAACGTGATTTGTGTCTCGTGGATTATCGATAACTTGCGCCAGTGAACGATAGTTCCTTGGAACGGTTCGACTAATGAAATCGAGCTCGGTTCTGTCAAACAAATTTTCCAAAGAATCTTCCCTGCTCGATATCGCGTTTCTTTATTGGAAAATGTGAAACTGAAGGCAAAGTTTTCTTTTGTACAATATAACTTCGTGGTATTTTCGTAGTCAAATAATCCTCGCGATTAATGGAATTATTTTAACAAAATTAATTCATTCTTCCAGGTGGGACCAGCAGGCGCGCACTTCGCCCTTCTCGCAACCCTGATCGTCGAGGTGCTGCACTGTTGGCCAATGTTGAAGCACCCACGGCGAACCCAGTCTAAGTTGATCATGGTCCTCGTAGGCTTACTAATCCTCGGTATCCTTCCATGGGTCGACAACTACGCCCATCTGTTCGGTTTCATCTTCGGATTCCTCGCTGCGTACGCGCTGATGCCTTTCATCTCGTTCGGCCACTACGATCGTCGTCGCAAGATCTGGCTGATCTGGATCTGCCTGATCCTCATCGTGGTTCTGTTTACGCTGCTTCTAGCCCTGTTCTACAACGTACCGATGTACGAGTGCGAGGTGTGCAAGCTGTTCAACTGTATCCCATTTACTCGAGACTTTTGCGCCTCGCAGAACATCAACTTCAAACGGGAGGAGCCCGTATGACACACGGGGCCGTGTTTCGAAGTCGAGTTCGAACCATCCTTTCACGTTACCCAGGATAGAGTGAAATCCTGTACGCATCTGATCGTGTTGGCTCTGCTGCGGAATTCAAACCGGCGGAGAAACGAAGATCACGATTGAAGAAACCGACGCGATCCACGATAGCACGAGCCTCCATGGAAGATCTTGACGCGTGCACAGCGTCAAGGAATCCGGAGATACTCGTCTCTGACGAATGACACTGCCTTAAAGTAAAATAACTCCACTGGGATCCACTGGGGTGGCCTCTCAGCCAGCGGACCCTGTGCTTCTCGGTGGGATGTAAATATTAGAAGAGAAGGGAAAAAATAATACGCGCCTTTAACATAACGCGACCATCGTTCCCGACGATCGTGCTTCGAGGGTGGATGCTTGGTCTGGAAGTGTAAAACGTCGTGTTGGAACTCGTGTACGAATGGGAGGAGTGCTGCGACGAAACGACGCACGGGGGATGAATCGTTGGAGATGAAGAAGGCTTCTCACCCTCTTGAAACGTTTGGACGGGGAAAGGGAAGGAAAGGAACACGTGTACATAGAACGAAGACTCTTGTTACATATACATATACATACGTACGACGTAAGAACGACCTTAATAAGTTTAATTTTAGAGGATGATGGGAGAAGAGACAGATGGGGGCAATGGAACGTCGAAAGTGTATATTAGCCCGCACCCCTGACGCTGGAACTATCTGTGATGGGCCACACGATTGTCTTCGAGAATATTTTTCATAACGTCAAGAGTTGCAACATCTAGATGAGATCTTACGCCGGTTACGCCGTGAATCGGACGAGCTTAACTCTGTAAAGTCGGGGTAGGGTTCAGAGGCAGAAGGGACTAGATGGACATTGGGAGGAGAGTGTCAGCGATAAGTACATTTCCGGTGAAGAAGAGGAAGGAAGGAGTGGAGGGTAGAAACGAATCAATTTTTTATAACGACGTGCGAGAGCGGGAGAAAGTGAGGGAGAGAGCGATTATCGGAGAACGCTTAATCAATTTCCACCTTGTACATAATTATAGATGCGAGAAGAATCGGCTGGAGAAAGATGGGGGAGGGGGGAATGAGGGAGAGAAGGATGGACGGGATACGCACGAGGGCGATTAATTGCGTTAAGGTAAAACAAAGAGAGAAAAAAAAAGAACAAAAAACAAAGCAACACTGTGACATTCGTGAATGTGTATTTTATTATAACGGGTATGTAAATGTAAGAAACGAGAAAGATTGTCTGAAAGGGAGCGAGAGAACGAGGGAGAAAGAAAGAGAGAATGAATCTGTTCGTCTGCGTCTTGTCGCGTGTAAACGATGATAATTGAGTATGTACACACGAAAAATAGCAATAGCGAACGTGATGTGCCACAACGTGGAGATCGTCGCAAAAAAAAGAAAAAAAAAAAATATGTGAAAGTGATTCGAGGTAAACAGAGAAAAAGAAACGCATTTCTTCTAATGTCGTGTCGCGCGTTAACCATTCGCGATCTCTCATTCATTCTAACGTAGCATGCTCGACGAGGAAGTCGATTAGGTTTCGTCGACACAGCTACGTCGATCGGTTCACGGAAATCATAGAAACATGCCGTGGAAGGAAAATGTGCTTCCTGCTTCGTATCCATGCGAGTACCCATGTGTTCAAATGTGAATATAAATTTGACTATTGCGTTTGTCAGTCTTCGTCGCGATGGTGAGTTTACCTTGGGTTGTCGAGGTGTTGGGTATAGCGATAGCTTTTTCGTTTTCGTCGAACGAATGAATTATAAATTGTGTATTTTATTTTTTTACGAATTTTCGCTATGCTAGCGTAATAGCATGACTATCGTACTTGACAGAAATTGTTTTATTTATGCACAGAAATATTAGTACAGCGTTTCTTTGATAATACGTATCAAAGACTTTCCGAATATTTTATAGGTATCGAGCACTGCTTCGTTTTATTGCTTCACTATCGGACAGATAGTAAATTGTTTAATGTTTTTAATTTAAAGTTCTTTAGTTGATAATTCTCCTGTTGATAATAGCTATTATTATTAAGAAAAGTACTGAACGATGTTATTAAAGTGATCTTGAATTGTGGAAGAGGAACGAATCGAGCACTATGTACAGGCAGAAGCATTATTTCCTTCTCTCAACAGCATTCATTCGTATAATTTTTAAGAACGTAACAAGTAATACCATGTTGATTATGGATTCTTAGCGTTCCTTTTCGAATTTCGTAAATGCGAAGGCATGGTTTTCTATCCTCGTACGTGTTGAGCATGCCACGAGAACGGTGATTCGTAACACGATAAATGTAATCGTCGAATGATAAATATTCGTAATCGCTCGTGCATAAGTGTAATGTTAATTGGAGTAACGCGAACACTGTCCTGAGGTATAAACGCACTTTTTCAATGAAAAAAGAGTTAAAGAAAAAAAAAAAACAAAAAAAAAAAAAAAAAAAAGG
>NW_016908602.1:271072-280890 GCF_001483705.2 Eufriesea mexicana | reverse complement strand
AGTAAAAAAAAAAAAAAAAAACAAAAAAAAAACAAAAAAAAAGGAAATACGAGAAACGCGAAACTCTAAGATGGTATACTAAATGCATGTAACGATTTAATTATTCTTCATATAACCGACAAACGATTTTTATACATTTCCCTGCGTATAATGTATCGCTAGCGCTTGAAAAGTCTCAAAATTTATAGCGAAACAATTTTCTTTCATTTTCATCGGCGACGCTTAGGGAGAAATGAAGGAACATTGAACGTTCGTTTAACACTTACCTTCTGGCTTTGATATACGTATGAGATATAAACGTAAAAGGAAAACCCATAAGCGAGAGGAATATTTGAAAGTACAATGAAAGCTGTATCGGTGATTCATTTTTACTTTCACTCCTTTCTTTTTTCCTTTTATTTCTTCTTTTTCTTCTTTTTCTTTGGCCAGAATGATAAAATCAGAGAGCAACGTGCTCTGTGAATTATGGCAAATGCGACAATTACGATAATCGAAAACCATGCTCGATGAAGGGAAAAGAAAAATCAGATCTCGACCAAATCTCGGCTTCTATTTTCCATGTAACTTCAATGTATCTTGAATTTAGAATCGCGTACCTTCATGCTTCCTTGTCGACTGTTTTTTTACCGTTTGCCCGACCAGGCTACGCACAAGTTTCCGCCACATAAGCCCTTAACGACCGGTCGGCACGAATTCACGTGTTTCTATGTGAACGAGTCAGCATTGTAACACGATTGAGCGAGAATTAATGAAAGAGCAGCGCGCTTGTTCTCGCGGTGTGATAAGAACGCTGCTTTTCTCTCTTTCGTAAAAATTATCCTTATCTTGGCCGAGCTGAAGCGAGATTATGTTAGCGAGTAACGTTCGAGCGAATATCGCGTGATTTATTTCTGTACCGACGATTAATCTTGGTTCCTCGAGTCCGAATATCTGTATACGCAAATACCATGTAATTAACACTTTGACTGCCACGTTGGTCATACATGACCGGCCACGGTTTCTCCTGTGACGCCATGGTGGTCATTGATGACCTGAGCGCTTGAATTACTTAAACTACATTGAACAACATTCATTAAAATTTGACAGTTAGTGCATTTCGAATATTACCGCTAATTAGAAGATATTTCGAAATAAACAGTGCCCCATTGAACGATTAAAAATTTTTATTGGAACATCAAAAAATATTAGAATAAATCTTGCATGTAGCGGTGCACTCCCATGGTGTCCTAGGGGAAACACGTGATTTCGGCAGTCAAAGAGTTAAGTAACGATTACTTCGAGAAATTTGCGTTTTTAAAAATTTCTTTTCCGAAGTTACCGTTGTAATTTCTCTTTGAAGAATTCTCTTTGTCTCCGCAAATATAATTTCTCTTTCAAAAGCGGATTCTTTTTGCGACGAATTCTCTTTCCGAGGAATCGTCCTTCCAAGACGATTTCCTGTTCAAAGCGAATTTTCTCTTCAAAGGAAATAACGAATGTCGATCGAGACTCGCTGTAATCGACTCGCTGGAATGGACTCGCCTGCGACAAGCGTACAACCATCCGAATTTTTACGAAAGAGACGTTTCCAATCGCTTGCGTAAAGGTTGCGAATTTGTATAGCTAGCACGAGAACGATGGTACAGGGAGAATTATCCGACCACGCACACGATATTTGTAATTTGCATCGATTACGCGTGAATCGCAGAAGCAAAACAGTTCTCCGTGAAACGCATCAATGGACACGTACACGCATGTCGCCATGCGAAGACAGTAATCTTATCATTTTCTACTCTGCCGTTCGTTTCCCATAGAGAATCGCAAAGACACACTTTTGCTAACCGAACCTTGCCTTGAATTGATTTCCCGTCGTACCACGGGGAGGTCCAAGTGCCGTCTCCCGGCGTTGCTGCACGTTCATCTCATCCACTCTACCAACTCGCCAGCCAATGTAAAATAAATTCATTTATGCGACACGAATCCAAATGAAACGGATCACCGATCGTTCGATATATCTCATTCCCATCGGACGCAGATCATTAAACGGCTCGAATAGCACAACAGCGAATCCTGGCCCGGAACTTTGACTTCCCCGGACCGTACACTCAACACGCATCAACAAATTACACAGAATCGAAACGATACATCGACATCGTGTCACTCGGGGATCAGCGAAATAATGCGTTTACCGTGCGAGAAATTATCCCCGTTTATTCCACGAATTTTCTTTGCCTTCGGTGATTTTCAATCACGCGAGAATTTCCTAATGAAATGAAATTCTGTGAGAAATGTGCGGATCGTGAGGGAGCAAGTCGTGGATAAATTCTGTACACGCATAATATAATAGCATATATTCGCATAATTTCGAAGCTCATACCTGAGCCGAAATAATTTCTCCTATCTACTAGAGAATTATAGTAAATTCGCTTCGAATAATTTTATTCTTTCTTATTATTATTTGTTATACTATTCCCTTTCTTTTTAGTTCGAATTTTTAGAGCCAGGGAATTAAAATTCGTATATCGTTTGTATCTCTGTCAGAAATTCAAAATTCACCGAGTTTAATCTCTGTTAAATAATTCCTACTGTATTGTATGTATTTTCTATGAATTTTTACAATTTTTGCTCCACGACTTGTCTCTCTTTTCGAAAATCGTGTGTATCGTAGATCCATAACGAATGTCTATAGCACGTGCAATAATTTTTGTCAACATCGTGACATTTTGCCAGTCCACGCGTGACACGGTACAAAGTCAATGTCGATCTGCATCGCGCGAGACATGGTCGCGAACGTGATCAATGGAAGGATGGATCCCGTGGCGAGTGGCGATCGTTGCTCGATCCCGACGATCGAGTCGATCGAGGATCTCGCGACGAGGATCGCTAGCCGGGCGTGACAATTCGGACGTTCGACGACGCATTCGAGAAACCTTGTGATAAACGATCGAGCAAAGGGCGAGGAAGAGATACACGTAGGGGTTGAGACAGGGCGATGAGGATGGGGGTGGAGGGGAATGGGGATGAAGGGGGTCCAGGACCTTTGACAACTCGGAGCTACACACGCAAACACACACACACACATACACGTGCAGACACCAACGACACACTGAACTTTTCGGATTATATAAATATATAAATATATAAATATGAGTATATAAATATAACACGTATACATAAAGAAAAAAAATGTACGAATTAAGGTGCGAGGTGGACCGAGGTGGCGATTGTCGACGAGTAACATATTGTTATTATTGTAAATGTGTCATATACAGGTAATAGCATGCCATACGTGAGAGGGAACGAAGGAGCGGAGAATCGAGGCGAGAGAAAGAGTAATTGGAGCGAGAGAAATATGAGAAATAGCTTCGATATTTGCATACCGATCACGGCGAGGTGGAATGTCGTCTTTCGCCTGCGGGGACGATCCGAGTCGACTGCGTTACGTTTGCTTGGTCTGCGGAGAGAACGAAGGGGTTGCGAGGGTGAGAATTCGAGCAAACATACGATGAAATTTTAGTCACAGTCTACGAACTCGTTCTTCCCATCCCCCTGACGAATTGTTGCGTTTCGTTGGAAATATCAATACATTTTGAAACGCGAAAGAAGTATGGCTTATCCTTGCATCGTTTTGTCGGGGAATATATTTATCTTTCAATTTTACGCTTTTATTTCGATTCTAAAATCCGGGGGTTATTTAATATCCTGAAGTAGAGTTCGGAGATCATCCTTGCATCGTTTTGTCGGAAAATATCTTCAATTTCTAACCCTTTATTTTCACCTCGGATCGTAAATTCGATTCGTGGATTCGTGGATTCGAAGATTCGTAGATTCGAGGATTCGTGGATTCGTGGATTCGAAGATTCGAGGATTCAAAGATTCGTGAATTCGTGGATTCGAAAATTCGTGAATTCGTGGATTTGTGGATTCGTGGATTCGAAAATTCGTGAATTCGTGGATTTGTGGATTCGAGAATTTGTGAATTCGTGGATTCGAAGTAAAATATCTTCAATTTCTAACCCTTTATTTTCACCTCGGATCGTAAATTCGATTCGTGGATTCGAAAATTCGTGAATTCGTGGATTCGTGGATTCTAGAATTCGAAGATTCCTGGATTCGTGGATTCGAGGATTTGTGGATTCAAGGATTCGAGGATTCGAAGATCCGTGAATTCGTGGATTCGTGGATTCTGGAATTCGAAGATTCGTGGATTCATGGATTCGAGGATTCGTGAATTCAAGGATTCGAGGATTCGTGGATTCGAAGATTCGTAAATTCGTGGATTCGAGAATTCGAAGATTCGTGGATTCGTGCATTCGTGAATTCTAGGAAAACGTATCGTTCTCGAGTTTCGAACCGTACTTAATTATTTTTTTGATAAAATATCGAATTATCCGTAAATTTTGGAAATGATAAAATGATCCTGGCGCAATGATCTGTCGATTCGATAATTTCTCTGTCACCCATGGAAAGGACACAAAAACGAATACCCTCGTAGCCAAAATCGCAACGATCGTGTCTCTCTCCCTCTCTCTCTCTCTCTCTCCCCTCTCTTTCTCTCTCTCTCTCTCTCCGTGGGCCAGGCACAGTGGAAAATGTGCTTGACAGCGTATAAACAGATCAACCATCCGACACACAGATTGTATTCGTTTGAGCAACTTCGACTAGCAGTCCCTCGATGAAGATAAAAATAAAGAAGTAAAATAAAGTAACGAAATAAAGGAATAATAAAGAGAGATGGAGAGAAGGTTACGCGAGTTTCCCGATCTACTTGTCGACGTGTGAAAACGATTTATATACACGGAGGTCCTCTCGACGATTCGCTCTCGATCCGTCATGAAGAGGATTCTTAATGCATACAAACCGAGTAACGCGAACGTAAATGAAGAAAAATAGAGAGAAAGGGAGAGAGAGAACGTGAGGGAGAGTGAGGGTAAGGTGGTAATGCACGCACCAAAGAGAAATAAAAAAAAGAAGAAAAAAAAAATGAGTAATAATGTCTTGTAAATAAAACGTATGCGTCGAAAATGGACCAAGGACCTAAATAGTGCAGCTCGTGTAAAATTGATATCCCGATCTCGCTAATCAACAGTAGACGAGCTCGGCTGGTAGGATCGTTAAGTAAAGCTACAATTTATCCTAACGTTGTTTAAAGAGCGACGTCGCGTCGCGACGCGCGGTCCGGAATTTCCTGTGCATCGATCTCGTCGCGGATGCTTGCCGCCCCTATCCCGAGGACGTGGAAATCGTTGGACCAAGGTCTGCTCGTGATAATTTCCACGGGGACGCTCCTCTCGTATCGTTTACGTGCATCGCGAAGCGAGTTTCATTCGCGCTTCCATTTTTAGACGACATAGATCTCTAGATCGTTAGAGGACACGATTCCGAATTAAATTCGATTAGCGACTAGCGATCGCCTTCGGTGAAATTCAATTTCCCGCTTCGACTTTCTTCTTCTTGTGCCGTCATGTAGCAGTGTATACATTTAGCAATCGCTGCGAGGAAAATAGGTTTCGTTAGGCGAATTTTTCACGCGATATCCGCGATTGTCGGTTCGTTGGCACGAATATTGGCAGGAAATTCGTTTCGGAATATCTTTCGCGGGTTGGGATGGAGATTCGTGAATTCGTGGATTCGAGGATTCGAGGATTCGTAGATTCGAAGATTCGAAGATTCGTGGATTCCAGGATTCGAGGATTCGAGGATTCGAGGATTCGAGGATTCGTGAATTCGTAAATTCGTGGATTCGAGGATTCGTAGATTCGAAGATTCGAGGATTCGTAGATTCGAGGATTCGTGAATTCGTAAATTCGTGGATTCGTGGATTCCTGGATTCCTGGATTCGAGGATTCGTAGATTCGAAGATTCGAGGATTCGTGAATTCGTATATTCGTGGATTTGAAGATTCGAGTATTCTCGAATTCGTGGATTCGTGGAATCGCGACGAATGGTAAAATTGTATAAAATTCGATAAAATTCGAAATGGAGGAATCAAATTTTGGCAGTATTTAGCCCGCGGAGAGTAGGGGTGAGGAGAGAGTGGAACGAGAGTGTTTGCTGGGGGATTTTGGATATTTCGAAGCGAAGGATGGAGGAATATCGGAGGAGAGAGAGAGGGCGATCTTGTCCAGGATAAAATCCGACGTTTCTCGAGATCGACGATCAGTGGTCCGCGGGGATGGTTGCGCGCTAGATCCTGGATCGTGGTTGAAACTCTATACCGGGGACAGAGCGAATCCGTGCGAGAGCAAATTTATTCTAATGACAGTCCTCGATCCCCTTTTATATATATACATAAATATAAATATATATATACATAATACTTTAAGAAGATTCCACCACAGCCGCGCGGTATTATTTTTCTGTATCCCTGTATCTATAACGAGTGATATAAGCGTTAAAGACAAAACGATGGACTAAGGGTTACGAGTAATAACGACTGTACTAATTAAACGATTAATTATTATGATTACTTCGCCAGGTATTTTCGGTTTCATCTAGTAATCGGTAAGGTTTTCGATTACGATTATTATTACTGATCATAAACGATGCATTGTAATTGTCGCTGTTATATACAATACATACATACGTGCGTATATAGACGTATACGATATGTGCACGCGTGCGCGCACGCGCGCGTCGTTTACACGCCTGTGCACATATGTATATGTGTATAAGTCCTTGAACAACATATTAATTTAATAACAATAAAGAAAACGTGAAACTCATCTCCTGGATGCGTTCTGTGTCTGCCTCTCGATCGCTCTGCATTTTATGCGCTCCAAACATTTATTTGTATTTTTCTTTTATTCTCTTTTTCAAATATTTTCTGTCATTTTTAGTTCCTTTTTTTCTTCGAAATATTTTCATTTTGCGAGATTTCGAGTGCATGCCGGGAGACTTTGATCGTTTTCTTTTTGTCCGATTCCTCCTGTTATCATTTGTTTCCTTTTCATAGAAAATGGCGGCTTTTTTCTAATTTTACGAGTTTATCATAACGTATGTCGCTTTCCCGTGTTATTTATGGTGTTTATATGGTTTGATAAGTGGATACGAGAATGTTAGATTTTTGTTGACCGTGTAATTTATGTTTAGATAATTGAAATTGTTAGGTTTATCGCGAATTTTATTTTATATCCGATAAAACATGGAAAATCGTTAGAAATTTTGTACGTACTCCCATAAGCGATGGTGTTTATATTTATACTTCGTTTAAATTCTGTATAGATATCGCAATGACGGAAATAATTGTTAATAATTAATCGACCGAATTCAATAACGTCGCTGTAACTTGGTAAAATTTAGTAAATTTCGTCTGGTGCTTTATTTTCGTATTATTATGATTTTTAATTAACACAGTCTTTTAATTTCGTTGGTTTATGAATAGGAAGAATTGGAAGGGTATGATGCGCATCGAAGGTAAAGAATAATCGCATTTTGTTCTGCAGGGAAAATTAGAATTTTTAACAATCGGTAGGTAGACTCGAGATAGGGTAGGAAAAGAACTACCCTTACTGTGGTTCCTTTTATAAGGGAAATATTGAATA
Source organism: Eufriesea mexicana (assembly GCF_001483705.2). Classification (NCBI taxonomy): domain Eukaryota; kingdom Metazoa; phylum Arthropoda; class Insecta; order Hymenoptera; family Apidae; genus Eufriesea; species Eufriesea mexicana. The sequence goes on along the minus strand of NW_016908602.1, from coordinate 273,367 downwards.
TGGCCTCTACTAATTTCAACGAAATTTATTAGTCCAACGCGTTTATGTCTGCGGTAAGTGCGGTTGTAATTTTTATGGCAAATATTTTGAAGATCAAGAGGAAATTATTTATAACATTTGGAAGAATCATATTCATATTATTTATATGAATATAATTGTATATATTTATATTACAATTTAAAGCAATTTTGATGTAGTGACATGTATCATAGTTTAACCTAATTTGGATCGAGGAATCAAATTTTTTGGAGTAACCCTTATCTTTTTTTAACATTTATTTCTTTTATTTTATTTCTTCTATTTTTTTAATTTATTTATTTTTCTTGTAATAAACGATTAGACAGTAGCACGAATTTTTGTTTATTTTATTTTTAAATTCCCGATGCAATTTTTTTTTTAAATTAGTTTTATGCATGCATTTTGATATAATTAATAATTAATTTTTCTGCGCAGGGTTCTTGAACTTACTTACAGACAACCAAAATGGAACAGTGGATAATGAGATGAAGAACAAAGAGTGGAAAGAAGAGGATGAAGAGGATACTTCATGCGAATTGTACATAATATTATACAATAGTTTGTTAACTATGTTAATGTAAATGAGTTTATATAAGTAAATTATAAGCCCAGTATATAAGAGTAGCATTGTATTTGTAAGGTCAATGAATTAAATTGTATTACGTATGAGATGTATATTATGTAAGATATGTACAAGAATATAGCAATTTACATGTTTATGCAACTTGTATTTGACAAGAAAGTTCAATAAAAAATTGATAAAAAGAAACGCATTCCTTATTTCTGAAACCCCTGCAATACTACGAAATTCGCGATTTTGTATTAGGCGAACATAAAACTGAAGGAGGTAGCACGTAGAAGAACTTATCTCTAGAATTCTGTCGACCAAATTTGCAATTTTGTATCAGGAGAACATAACATGGCAAGAGGTCTATCGTCGAGACAGCTCCGAGAAATGACGTCATTTCCAAGAATTCCGTCAACAATACTTTTATCGCCAGTGGGAAAATTTTTTGGCCAATTTCGGGACTTTGTATCAGGAGAACATAATATGAAAGGAGGTCTGCCGTAGAGACAGTTCCGAGAAATGACGTCATTTCCAAGAATTCCGAGGACAATTCTTTTGCCGCCTCTGGTCAATACTTTTGCAGCCTCTGGTCAATACTTTTCCCGCCGCTGGACAATACTTTTCCTGCCACGGTGGACAATACTTTTTCCGCCGTTGGACAATACTTTTCCCGCAGCTGGTCAATACTTTTCCCGCCTCTGGTCAATACATTTCCCGCCGCTGGTCAATACTTTTCCTGCCTTTGTGGACAATACTTTTGCGGTCACGAAGAAAAATTTCTGGCCGATTTCGCGACTTTGTGCCAGGAGAACATAACATGACAGGAGGTCTATCGTAGAGACAGTTCCAAGAAATGACGTCATTTCTGAGAATTCTCGGGCAATGCTTTTGCGGCCTCGAGGAAACATTGCTGGCCGATTTCGCGATTTTGTATCAGGAGAACATGATATGAAAGGAGGTCGCTTGTCGAGACAGTTCCAAGAAATGACGTCATTTCTAAGAATTCTCGGACAATGCTTTCGCAACCTATACGTAAAATTTTCGGCCGATTTCGCGACTTTGTATTAGGAATACATGACATGATAGGAGGTCGCTCGCTGGTCGAATCTAACAAATAACGACACCTTCTATGAATTCTATAGAGTTAAATTCCGCAATGTTTGCGTAAATATATATACTATACATAGTCTACACGTTGCAGGAGATTTTAATTATTTTTTTTAACATACTAACCTTACTTACCTTACCTTACTTACCTTACCTTCCTTACTTACCTTACTTACCTTAGTTTAATCTTCTCTCTTCCTTCTTCGCATATTATTTTAACAGATATTGCTCACTCTTAATTTCCAAAGTTCGAAGAGAACACTGAAAATTTACAAGAGATAAGACATATCTTTAACTTTGTGCGTAGCTCTTAGCTTGGTATCGTTTTCCAAAAATTATTCTTTGGAAAACGATACCAATTACCAGGTCTCACCACGTGGAGGTGGCTACGCATCGAGACCCGACATGCGCCCTAGTGGCGCATCCTACTGGCACTACCTGTATCAAAGGTACCCTAATCTAACTTGGAGCGAATTAAGTTAAAATGACTCTACCGACACTTTATTATATTTCGTGTCTTACAAAAGGGGTTTCGGTTCGGTATACTGAAACTCTACTGTCGCAACGCTAAGATATTTTCAAGTTCCCATAAAAATAGGGAA
>NW_016908602.1:223771-270513 GCF_001483705.2 Eufriesea mexicana | reverse complement strand
TCTTGAGAAACCTAAAAGCTAAAACAGAATATATTAATGTTAATATGTAGCTGAAAGGAAAGGGATTAGTACGAGGAAACCATCGAGGTTAATAACCAAATGGAACGAGCAAGCCAACGACGAGACCTGAGCAACATAACTACGAGACAGAAACATTCCAACGGTGAGATATAAACATACCAACGAGGAAGCGCTCGAGTATTATACGAAATACTCGAACGCTCTAACGAAAACAAATGGAACGGAAGTCGTAAAATTTGTGAAAGGAAAGATTTAGCCAACGATGAGACATAAGTAAACCAACGACGAAGCATTCGAATATTATACGAAATACTCGAATGCACAAACAATGAAAACTAGAATGAAAGAAATAATATCTGAAATAAGAAAGATAATTAAAACCTGAAAGAAAAAATAATTAGTACCTGAAAGAAGGAATTATTATTAAATTATTCAAGAGAGCGGACAATGGTCACTGCTCTAGCCAACGATGGATATACAAATAAACCAACGACGAAGCATTCGCATAGTGTACAAAACACTTGAATGCACAAACAATGAAATCTGGAATAAAAGAAATAGAATCTGAAAGAAGAAATAATTAAAATCTGAAACAAAAAGAAAAAATATTAACGCGGCCCTTCCGAAGTCGAAGCACCAACTGGCTCGAGCCTGCACGCGGGCCCCTTATATAGCGGCGGCCGACCGGAGATCGGCGAAAATTTACGAACTTTACCGATTCCTTTAAAAGTTACTTTTCCGCCGTAATAACTAATAATTTATTAACTTTCTTGTCTTTTATCGTTAATATGCGTTGCAAACTATTTGTTATCAATGCTTTTAATTTGTTATTAACAATAAATTTATTAATTTATTAACTTCTTGTAGGTTCCGAATATATTCTAACACAAATACGTCGCTTGTTTAAGTAGTAGACAATAATTTATTAATTTTCTCACTTTCATTATAAATATACGTTGCGAGAAATTTGTTAATAACAATATCAATTCGTTATAAACAATCGGTGTAATAATATAAAAACTTTTTGCAAATTATAGTTACATTTTGACACAAATTCGTTCCAAGTTCAAGTAATAACCAGTAATTCCTTAATTTTTTCACTTATATTATAAATTTACGTTGTGAACAATTTGTTATTAACATTATTAATTTGTTACTAACGATAAGTATTATAATTTATAAATTTTATTTATGCTTTTGGAACATGAACTTCCGTGATGCATTTATGTGAAGCATTTTCATGCTTCATGCAATTTGTTAATAACAATTTCAATTTCTCGTTAATGATAAATTTCATAATTCATACATTTTTTATAAATTATAACTGCATTTGCACTTTTATACAATGAATTTCCATCATATGTCCATGGTATGTCAACATGTCTTTATTTCCTCTCTATTTTCGGCAAAAATGAAATATTACTCGAAAAGGAAAAATGTTACAAGATTTTATATTGCAAAATTATTTGTGTACCGAATAATGAAATTTCTTCTTCGGAAAAGCTTACAGAATACACTACTGTATAACAAATTCGTGTTAGATAAAGAACTTTTTCTAAAAATGCAAGAATATCCGTAGAAAGTTCGCTTGCAGGCATACGACTGGAGTATGGCTCTCATAGCGTGCATGCGTATAACGCAGAATGAAACAAAGTAAAATCGCAATAGCAGAACGTCGAAATTTAGCATTTCAAATCGCATTCCCTTTGGTAAATAGCCTTACTTGTAATTAACTTTTAATTTCTTCATTATATCTAAAATAGTACCGATCATCGATAATGTTGGAATCTACTTCTACCCTGAGTAGGTAACGTCAAATATGACACTACCATAGTAAATTGCAGAGGGCGTCTTTACCATAGTCGGTATTTCAGAAATTTTCTTCAGAAACTTCTATGACCAATTTACTTATTCAGAAGCACAAATAATTATTATAATTATAGACATCGATAAACTGGGAAAACTATAAACTAAAGAAAATATTAAACTATTAATAAACTATTACCTGAGACAACAATGGAACCCCCTTACATTCATACTTTTCACATATTTCATTTCTGTAAAAAATCTTGCGTTTTTAGAAAATCATTCAATCTTCAAAAACTAATGGCAATTTCATTTCGGATTTCTATTCAGGTAGATAAGCTCTACAAGAATCATCCAATGGATATAATAGATTACATAAATATAAGAAAATATAAATATAAGACAGTAAATAAAAAATCCTACTTTCTATAACATAATTATAATGTAAACAATAAACTAACTCTTTCTCTTTTTTTATAACTTCGAATTTTTCTTAAGTTTCTACTTCGCCGTCATTTTCTCAATCACTACTACAGTCTCCTTTCCTTCTTTTATTTGCAAGTTCAGATGGTTCAATAGCTGATTGTGTGCTTAATTTTGGATCAGTTAAATGATCATGAGTTGATTTGCCCTTACCAACAAACTTTTTATTTAATATCACAGATTCTTCCTCATCTTCTTCTGCTTTTTCCCCAAATGATAAAACATTGAAATCTCTGTAACAAAATTTTTCATTACAAAGAATAATACCATCAGGGCTAAATTCTGCAAACATATATGATTTTTACTTTACTGCTGCTGTTTTAGCTTTAAAACTGTCCTTTACTTCTTCACTGTTCTGTACTATTATTCTTGGTATAATATCAGAAAATTGATTGTTCAATATTATAGTTTTTATGAATCTTGGAGGATAAAGAGGTCTATCATTCTACAAAGAAGAGGAAACATTATATTTATATCAATTCTTGATATATTTTTTTGTAAACATTAAATTTACCTCATCTAGAATTACTTCTTCAAGTTTATGCATATTATATATAGTTTCTCCAGTAACTTTACCAAAGATTGTATGTTTATTCTGCAATTCTGGTGTAGAAACAAGAGTAAAGAAGAATTGGGAACCATTTCATTTTTTCCGGCATTAGCCAGAGTAATTAAACCTCGTCGTCAGAAAGATAATCTTGTATGAAATTCGTCCTAAAACACATGTATCTAATAATTATTTTTGGATAAAAAGAAATTCATTTTATTGTTAAAATAGTTTCACTTTAAATGGTTCTCCATACATACTTTTACCACCTTCTTCTGTATCTCTGGGATTATCACCTTGTGCTATGAATCCTTTGATAATTCTATGAAATATAATGTCATCCTAATAACCTTCCATACATAATGAAATTTCTACATGCCTTTGGAGTTGCATTTGCCCATAATTCTAATTTAATATCACCAACAGTTGTTTTCATTATAACCTAGCTATAACAAATATATTAGCTTTATTATTGTAAAATACTATTAAAATCAAATTTATTAAAATTTATTATTTATTGAAATATTATTAACTAATACTTACTTTACCTTTAGTGCGTGGCTGTTGCATATAAATATTATTCATGTCCATAAGTCTCCTATAATAACAAAAATCCTTTGTCAATAATATTTCATATTAAATCTTTAGTCATTTATAAATCAATCAATCAAATGGTTCTTTTCTCGAATAATCATTAGCAGTTAAGACGTACCATGTACCTCCTTTTGACATTGGCACTATTGGCCCAAAGAAATCCATGTGCCACAGTTCCATTATTCTTGCTGCTTTTATAGTTTCCAAGTTCCTATAGATATTTCTACATATTTGTACCTTAATGCAACATATACACTCCATATTACATTTATGTGTACCTTTCATATTATAATATAACTATTACCATGTGCTCATTCTCCATCTCTTCAATGATCCTCATATTTGCATGTCGATGCCACACATCTTTCTCTCTTGCTACATATGCTATCCCTTTCCTGTTTCTTGATTAGACATGATATGCATTTTCTCTTCTCACTGCCTTCATTCGAACTTCTCTCTTTTCTTCATATACCTCAGCTCCGGCATTCTGAAACTTAACTTGCACTCTCCTTGTTAGCTTAATTCCTCTTCATTTAAATATCTTTTAAACAGATATTGCCCATTCTCTATTTTCAAATTCCAAAGACAACATTGAAAATTTACAAGAGATAGGAAATATTTTAAACTTTGTGCGCAGCTCTTAGCTTGGTATCGTTTCCAAAAATTATTCTTTGGAAAACGATACCAATTACCAGGTCTCACCACGTGGAGGTGGCTACGCATCGAGACCCGACATGCGCCCTAGTGGCGCAGCCTGCTGGCGCTATCTGTATCAAAGGTACCCTAATCTAACTTGGAGCGAATTTAGTTAAAATGACTCTACCGACACTTTATTATATTTCGTGTCTTACAAAAGGGGTTTCGGTTCGGTATACTGAAACTCTACTGTCGCAACGCTAAGATATTTTCAAGTTCCCATAAAAATAGGGAATGAAATATCAAACACGCGAGCTAATAGAAAATCGCGACGCGCCCGAACGAGTTCGCGATTATTCGAAAGACCGACTAGCCTAGGCGATGTACTCCCGTGTACAGAGATAACTTCATACCTCGGCACCCTCCCGATCGGGCCTAGCTCAATTCCAGTCACTGTCGCACTCGCCAAGACTTACACGTGGACCAAGGATAGTCCCTGAACCAATGAAACTTCTAGTGTCAACGCGAGGGCCCTGCTGGGCGGTTGCCGGCCAAGACAGACACTTCGCATCCCAGCCACACGGGGTAGAACTTAATCATCCCTGTGGTCTAACCGTAGATGGTACTAGTCCGTCAGCCAGCATGTGCCCGAGCCCAAGTCGCGTACGACTTAGGCAGCGGACCGCCCCGTCGAGGTCAGAAGACGCACTGATCCGAGGGGGTCACCCTGGAACCCGATGCATGACGAGATTGACAGTGACTGGAAATGAGTGTCGGAGACGAGTCGTGAGGATGACTTACGAAGCATGTACTTATCGAGTACACGAGAGCACGTCGCGTAGGCTAGTCGGTACTTACGAACGATCGCGATTATCGCGAGAACAATTATGTTCTATTTGCTAAACGAGGGGGATAAGAAAATGATAGAGAATTTATAAATTTCGCTCCAAATTAGGTAGCTTACCTTTGTACAGATAGCGCGCACATGATACTTAGTCTATGGATCTATCTTATGATTACTTAAAAGTAAACGCACGCATCGTTCATTGATGTGTCGCAAACAGAATCTTGAGAAACCTAAAAGCTAAAACAGAATATATTATTGTTAATATGTAGCTGAAAGGAAAGGGATTAGTACGAGGAAACCATCAAGGATAATAACCAAATGGAACGAGCAAGCCAACGACGAGACCTGAACAACATAACTACGAGACAGAAACATTCCAACGGTGAGATATAAACATACCAACGAGGAAGCGCTCGAGTATTATACGAAATACTCGAACGCTCTAACGAAAACAAATGGAACGGAAGTCGTAAAATTTGTGAAAGGAAAGATTTAGCCAACGATGAGACATAAGTAAACCAACGACGAAGCATTCGAATATTATACGAAATACTCGAATGCACAAACAATGAAAACTAGAATGAAAGAAATAATATCTGAAATAAGAAAGATAATTAAAACCTGAAAGAAAAAATAATTAGTACCTGAAAGAAGGAATTATTGTTAAATTATTCAAGAGAGTGGACAATGGCCACTAAGTAGCCATTGATCTACCCAACGATGATATACGAATAAACCGACGATGAGACATAAATAAACCAACGACGAAACAATCGAATATTATACGAAATATTCGAATTGTCCAATAAAAATAAATACAGAAGAATAAGTAACATCTGAAACGAGAAAAAATAATTAAGAACTGAAAAAAGAAAAAATAATTAAAAGCTGAAATGAAAGAATAATTAATACCTGAAAACAAAATAAAAATTATTAGTAAATTATTTAACGGGGTGGGGCGAGGGTGGGGTGGCTAGCCCCAACCTCACTTCGGACCCCCACCCCTCGCGCACAACGAAAATTTAGATGTTACACTTCTGAAGTCGAACCGACAACTGAGCTCTGCGACGTCGCGTCGCCCTTTATATAGCCGTGGATCGAGCCAGCTCCCCACCCCGATCGCAAATTTTCGAACTTCACCGATTCCCTTAATTATTATTTTTCCATTTTAATAGAAAATAATTTATTAATTTTTTCACTTTGACTATAAATTTACGTTGCGAACAATTTATTGTTAACAATATTAATTTGTTATTAACAATGGGTGAAATAATTTATAAATTTTTTACAAATTATAAATACATTTTAATATAAATGTGTTAATAATTTCAAGTATTAGCCAATAATTTATTATCCTTTTTCTCTTTTATTATAAATTTACGTTGTGAACAATTTGTTATTAATAATAAACTTGAAGATATATTCATTTTTTATATATCATAACTGCATTCGCGCTTCCGTAGGATAATCGTGTTCGTGAAAGTAAACTGTACAAAAATCACCTAATGGATTATTGGCATTTATCATAATAAGGTATGTTATTTATCGTCTGTAATGTAGGAAATCACAGTGACACGTTTCCTACATTATCAGCGACTGAAATATCATACCTCATTATGATAAATGCCAATAAACCATTGGGTAATATAGGAATTTACAATAACACATTTTCCTACATTACCGACAATTTCAGTCGATACAATCCATCTCCATACTTTTCTTCCTTCCTTCCTTTACAATTCCACTGGCCTCCTCAACACTGTTTTATCTGCATCATATAGTAGGTCCCTGCACCTGGAACAAAAATATTAATGGAACAATGTAGAAAACTAGAAAGAAAAGAAGACTAAGAAAAAGTTGCATAAAACCTGATATACTTTTCTATAACACTTTATTTTAACTGAATCAAGACATAATTACTCCATACCCAAGAAACCAAAAAAAAAATTATTTTCCTTTAATAATATAGTTCATTTAATACAATATGCACACTTAGAGATTCCACTAAAACTCCAGACCATTGATGCTCAATCTTTTCTCCTGTTTACCTAAATAATACTTATATTAATTATCTGGTAAAATATATACCACTTTATAAATAATATCAATTCTATCCTAATGTATACCACTATGCACATAATTTAAAAATGGCAGTTCTACCCATTGTAAAGTCACGAAAGGCTAATGTTCCTACCAAAATATCTCGTGCAGTTTTCCCTCGACGTAAATTCACAAGCGTGTTGGTAAATACATTTTTCCTCCACTCGCAGTTTCTTTAAATTAGAGGTGCAGCTTTGAGAGATCCTTTTTCACGCGTACGATAACTCAACCGCCTTGTTCTTCTTTCGCAAATGGAGCATGCTTGTTGACACGGTTTTAGTTACGAGAAGCATGTATTAAAGATGAGCGAACGAAAATGCTCAACCAATTTTCCACGGGAAAACAAGGCATCCTATTTCTGGTACAGAAAATAGCTCCTCTACCAATCGTCCCAAAAATTGTAAATTTTCCTTCTGAACATTGACCAAAATATAAACCTGGAAGCAAACGAAATAAATTAAATTGATTTATTCCACCAGGAATTGCATGAATTTTAATACCTAAAGATGGAATTGCTCAAGAATAAATTCCATCAGTTAGTGAAACTAATAAACTCAAAGGTAATTTTATTAGAATTACTATACTATTATCTGTATCAAATAAACGAAATTGTTCAACTATAGAACAAGATATTATATAAAAATCAAATTCAATATTATTAAATTCTGGATATTTATATGATCAATATCATTGATGTCCAGTTGATTTAATTGAAAAGAGAGGATTTAATAATTCATCAATATAATATAAAATATTAAAAGTTACCGGCACACACCTCCAAGAATAAGAAAAAATGTAACGATAAAATTAGAAGATTATACTAACAAACAATTTAAATAATATATAATAAACACGATATTATATCATATATTATATTATATATATTAAACACAATAATAAGCAATTCACTATATTTAAATTTTCACAGCACAGGAATAAGAAAGGAATAAGAAAAAATATAACGATAAAATTAGAAAAATAAACTAACAAACAATTTGCTATAAATAATATATAATAAACAATTCACTGCATTTAAGTTTTCACAGCACACATTTCTAATTAAGCTCGAAAAATCTTCGCCTAATTAGTGCCACGACATCTGCCATAATTTAACCCTTTGCACTCGAAGGGGCACTCTTCATTTCGCCATTTGATTAAAATTTCGAAGCTCGATCTTAATTAACATATCAAATTTAAAACAATATAGCATTGTGTGAAATATCGAGATTAAATAATTCCACGTGTTAATTATTATACGATTTCTTATTTAGTGCTCAAAAAATATCATCAGCCTTATATTAGAAAATTATTCAACTCGTACCCTTCTTTATCCCAAAAAATCGTCGTGTGATTTTTAAGCAAAGTGATTTTTAAATCACATGCTAATATACTGGTTTCCATATCACTGGAGTTGCAGAAAAAGAAAAAGCTGAACAACAAATAAAACGAGTAAACAGAAGATACTATGGAGGCAAACGTAATTAAGAGCGACGATACTCGTCATTTAATGTAACAATTAGCAGTAATTAAATACGTAACGCAGTGCCGCCTAATTTATCGCGCTTTGTTCATGCACCGAGGTATAGTGATAATTTCACTGACCCACCTCCGGGATTTATGGCTACTTACTCCTCCATTTTTCCACCCGAAGCTCAGAGAGACGTCGCGAAAATTTATTTCTTTTTATCCCTGGCTCGTTTTTTGTTGTCTCGATTTATGAACAAGCCGAATAACAAGCGCGATAATTCACCTAATCCTTCTTTTTTCCCTCTCTCTCCCCGTCCTTTACAATCGTCTACAATGCAGGCTGATGCGAGTTGCGAACAAAGGCGCGTTAATGAATCGCCGAATGATAAAACTGACCTACCCCTACGAATAGGCAACACTCTGTGGGTGTATAGATAAAAAGAATTTCATTCCTCGATGATGTATGGCAATTTGTTAATTTATCGACTAATAGATATCCGTTTAATTGCCTCCACGAGATGCTGTTGGTTGATTAAAGATGGGCGTTGATTAAAGTTCCTTTGAAGTTCCGTATATTTCAGATTACCTGTTCCGCGGTTTTATCGATAGAGCACTTCCGTAGATAAAACTAAATTCTCGAATTGATTGGCGTCGTTACACGAATCGATTTACTCCCAGGCTTTTTCCAGTAATTTCGTTCAAGAGGAAAGGGAAATGGAGAGGTTCGATAATCTTTGCAACTCCTGAAAGAGATTCGTTTTGTTTCTAGCAGGAGACGAGCCTGATCGGGCCCCACCGATGAATTAACTTCTTTCGAAAATTCCAATTTCGCTGGCTAATTTAAAATTCGCGAATATCGTTATACGGAATGTCCAAGGATCAAGGGACCACGTCGCTTATTTAATTTCATGCCGATGGACGCTTTGAGGACATCGCGAGAGTTTGCTGAAAAATTACGCAACTTCCTTCGAAAATCTTTGAGAAAGTCTCCAGCTTTTGAAAAAAAATTTCATTAACTTCAAAGCGTTTTTGATAAGCTCCGTCCATGTATAAGTATAGAAGGGAAAATGTAAGGGAGGGAAAGGGAAAAGGAACTAGATATTTATTCAGAATAATAGAACGATTATTTCGAATTTTACGAGCATTAATTAAAGGAAAATATATTTTCGTGCAAAGGGTAGATACGCGAAATTGAAATTAAACACGAAATTTGTGTTTTATCGCGGATATACAGTGCGACGAATTTGTGACACGACTTGATTTGCATTTTTAATTTGTAGCTTATTATTACAGAAAAAGCTACTTTCCCTGTTACGCTGTGAATGTCTAGAAATGATTTAGTTAATGAATGCAGATAAAAAGATGAAAAGAGATTCGTCTACAAAATTATTTTAATAAATGTATGATAGGAATAAGCATAAATATGCAATATAGTATGATACAATATAAGATATAAAGCATTTGCTGAATAAACTAGGAATAAATGCATGATTGAAAAGAATCTTCCCCTAGAAATATCTACATAAATGTATAAATAGAAAAGAATATAAATATTTAATAGAATATAATATGATAACTTAATACAATATTTGCATAACAAACTACACATAGATGTATAACAGAGCAGAATCTTCCTGAAAAAATCCGTCCTCAAAAGTATCTACATAAATGAATGATAAAGAAGAATATAAATGTGTAATATACTATAGAGTGACCAGTGAAAGATTGAATGATACAAAAGAAAAATAACTATCACAGGCTTATGTCTTTTTAATTTTCAATTTTATTTGGAAATATAGTTAATAGATTTTTCCAGTACTATGTGAGAAAAATAATATTCTTGGAATGACCACCATTTTACTGCATGATAAAAATAAGGAAGATCAAAAATATAGGAGTTATGATTTTTACCAATCCCTCAGTTTATCAGTGGCCACCCTGTATAATATTAATCTAGAACAAAAAAGAATTTTCCTAAAAACACCCGCCCTCAAAAAAATCGACATAAATGAATGATAAAGAAGAATATAAATGTACAATATACTATAGAGTGACCATTGAAAGATTGAATTATATAAAACAAAAATAACTATCACAGGCATATGTCTTTTTAATTTTCAATTTTATTTGGAAATATAGTTAATAGATTTTTCAAATACTATGTGAGAAAAACAATATTCTTTAAATGACCACTATTTTCCTGCTCGCTAAAAATAAGGAACATTGAAAATAGAAAAATTATGATCTTTTCCAATCCTGCAATATTTCAGTGACCACTTCAGAGAAAAAAATTTTTCCCCCAAAAAAATTCAACGCAATCCAAAATGCGATCTAATCCATCCCCAAACCTTCCCTCAAACTCCAACAAATCTCACGAAGCCTTTGCACGTGCAGATCTTAGCTCATACGAAATTATAATCCGGAAAAATCCGAGCATTCGCTATTTCACGCACGAATGAAAATTTTCAGAAGATACGACTTTTCAAAACTCCTCAGTTTTCCAATGACCACCCCGTATAATGTAATATATACGTAACGAATTATCACAAATATATACCATCAAAGAATCTCCCCAAAAAGAACAAAATCCAATTTCCCAATCCAAAACGCGATCTAATTCACCCCCAAACCTCCCCTCAAGCTCCAAAACATCTCGCGAAGCCTTCACACGTGCAAATCTCAGCCCATACAAAATCGTAATCCCGAAAAATCCGAGCATTCACCATTTCACGAACAATTGTAACTAAATACAAATTACAACTTTTCCAAACCCCTAATTTTTCCAATGACCACCCCGTATAACATAATATCTGCACGACAAATTACCACGAATATATACCAACAAATAATCTCCCCAAACCTGCCCTCAGACCCCAAAAAATCTCGCGAAGCCCTCGCACGTGCGGATCTCAGCCCATACGAAATCGTAATCCGTAAAAATCCGAGCACTCGACACGGTGCGCGCGAGTTCGCGAAGAGGAATGGCGGAAAGGTATCGGCGCGCCGGCTCAACTTCCGTTCTCCACCCGCACATGCGTAAACACAGATAGGGACAAGGCGATCGCGTTACGTAAGGTTTAGCAGACATATTGTCGGCTCAATGTTCCATCTACGGGATCTCAGTTGGCACAAAGGCCGGCTGTGCACGCTCTGTGTGCGTGCCACCCCCTCTCTCCATCCCTCTCTCTCAGCCTATAACACCCTGCTCCTCTGCGACCCTCTGCAATCCTACGCAACCCTCCGCATCCCGAAACCCGTGGATCCGTATTGTTCGAGCAACGGGATGCACCTAAGCGTTATCTGGCCACGCACCTGATGGTTCCTCGTACGTGCGCAAACACGCTGCGGTAGTGTTGGTACACGCGGTACGTCGGTACCACCGGTGTCCTCCACGGAGCAGATTTTCGGCAATGGTCCCAATATCGCAACGGATGTGGCTCGATACGCTCGGGAAGACGAGCCACACGTTTTGCACGGGCTCATCAAGGCTGCTATATTCACCGATATCGATTCCGATCAGCTCTGCTCGCTCGCTTTCTTTCGCTTTGTGCGTTGTTTATGGCCGGACCACGAGGGTTGTAAAAGTGGCTGCGAGTTTATGGAACCTTTGTTTTAGAGAGCGGCGTGCTCCTCCAAGGTCTGGAGATTTTCGAGGGTAGATACGTGTTATTTTCCCGTTTTTCCTCCGCCCGTCTTCCTTTAGCTTTATGAAGAAAGTTCGGCGTTCCGTGGTATTGATTTTTCTTCGATTCGCATGGGGTTTCTTCTTTTTTCTTGTATAATTCGCGGCCAGACGAAATTGCTCCGGGGTTGATGGATTTTTCATGCATTCGATGGATTTTTCTTGATTTTTAGCTTACGCGCGGTGGGCGTGGCGTGATTGCATTTTGAGGATCGAGGGGGTGCATGGGAAACTCGCGCGTGCCGTGGTTTTTCGATGTTATTACGGACTATGAGAGAGAGGGGGTGTTGCCATGAGTTTCTTTTTTCGAATCGGTGTCTTGTTTCGATAAGAGGCACAGCAGTTTCCTGTAATTCGCGTAATTTAATTTTGATCTGTCTTCTGCAAACTCGAGGAGCCATCGCGAGGGTAGTATAGCGTTGTAAGTATAATTATTACAGCGTGCACTGCAATTGCATTTACCATGGTTGGATCCAAATTAATTTTCCCTCGATTTCGATCGATATCTCGATTCGATAAAAAATATTGCAATTTCCTGCAATTCGCGTAACGCGATTTAATCTACTACTCGTGTTTAGCTCCTCGTAAACTTGGGAATCGATAGCGATGCTCGTTCTAAGACCAAGATTGCTCGATAACGATTTATTTTACCTGAAATTGTAGGTGTTTTCCTTCTGCGTCGTGTGTCGAGTTTGAAATTAAATTCGCGAGGAACACAGGGACGATGGGTTTCAGGAATAACAGTTAGGATAGATGTACGAACCGCGAGGCCTTTTCTTCCGGTAATTATTCTTTCACGACTGTTACGAGATAATCGCAAGGAGAATCGGTGGAAATTGAATTCGCGGCGGTTCGCACACCTGCGCAAATGGTTGGCAATGAAAATTGATAGAATTCGTTAAAATCCACTATGGAAACACGCGTGGCTGGGCCAGGAGCTAAGCATGGAAGCCCTTAAATTTTCAAAGCAATTTACCGTGCTACCCTACACCGAAACCGTCCTACCGTTTCCAACGTTTCACCAGGATTTATTATACCAAACATAGTTTAACTTAGGCGATTTCAATAGTTCAGGAGGATTTCAGCCGTCCGAACGGCGGCAGCCAGACCTTTATGATCTTCTTCCACTTTTGCCGAACATATGGTTACCCTGAACCCATGGTAATCCCCGAATTTCAAGAGGATTTGTCCCGTGGAAAGAATGACGAATTCTGCATATTCGTCAAAATTTATTTCGCTAATAATACTGTTCAACTAACAACGATATTCTTATCAACGCGATAAAAATTAAAAATTCGAAATTTTTAATAATTTTCTATTTAAAAATAATAAATTAGTAGTCAAATCAAAGATTTTCTGCTTTTGACTATATTTTTTCAAATAGCAAATAGGAAATCGTACCTAAATTAACGCGTTTTAATTCCGCATATTAATTAATATTAATTTTCGGAACTTTGTAAAATGGCGACGAAGGTCCTAGCACAGATCGAGTACGAGTGGTGAAAATAAGAATGATACACATGACATGCTTACGAATACGATAAGAATTAAAAATTCGAAACTTAAAATAATTTTCTGCCAAAAAATAAAAAACGTATGATAATAAAAAATAATAAATTAGCAGTTAAATCAAAGATTTTCTGCTTCCAACTATATTTCTGCGAATAGCAAATAAGAAATCATACCTAAATTAACGCGTTTTAATTGCACATATTAATTAATATCAACGTTTGGAATTTTGTAAAGTGGCAACGAAGGTCCTTAGCATACGTCGAGTGCGAAGAGTGAAAATAAGAATGATACACGGATGAAAATTTCGCGCATGTCAACGAGAGAAATAAGTTAGGGTTGAAATTCGTTTAATCCTAAAGGAACAATGTTCGAACGAAAACGAAGAGCGACGGGGTGGGAATTTTCAAGGTACGGCGGTTTCGCAAAGAGCACGAGGCTAATGAAAAGGAAGACACAATGTGCCAGATATTCCGCGAACTTTCCCCATTACCTCGCGGACATCTCCGTGCTTAAAGCAAAGTAGGTGGCGGATAAAGTGACAGCAATGTGCACGCTACATTAAAGACACCTGAGTGCACACATTCGGAGCATTAGACTTCCTGTGCGCCATGTTCTAGGGCTTCTCGTCTGATATTTGTCTATTCAGGTTCGCCCCTGACGCATGATAATCCCACAAAGGAGACCTGACGTCTTACAAATACGACTGTCGTTAATTACCATGGTGTCTCGGTAATCCGATAAAACGTCGCTTTTTCCTGCTGCAATTCGAGCTGCTCGAGCATCTCGTGTTTCGTCTTTGACATCTTCGGGAATACTCGCACGTATGTGCACCCTTAATTCTATAAAATTATAATAATTGCAAGTGAAGAGAAAATTAAAATCGATTGGAGAATTATTCATTGTTACAGCAGTTTATTCTACTTCATCACTACTGATTCGGAGTCATTTTCACGTTGACTTCCACTTTAAAAAATCTGCCCCTAATGAGGGGTTCGCGTTTCTGTTCTGCAGGTACAATACAATTTTATTAAAATTTTTGCACGAGAATGTCACCGATTTTTCGCGAACATATTTGGATAAGAATTGGTATAAAATTAATACTCTAACATCTTCGGAAATACTCGCACGTATGTGTATATCCCTAATTCTTTAAAATTATAGTAATTGTAAGTGAAAAGAAAATTAAAATCGATTGGAGAATTATTCATTGTTACAGCAGTTTATTCTACTTCATCACTACTGATTCGGAGTCATTTTCACGTTGACTTCCACTTTAAAAAATCCGCCCCTAATGAGGGGTTCGCGTTTCTGTTCTGCAGGTACAATACAATTTTATTAAAATTTTTGCACGAGTATGTCACCGATTTTTCGCGAACATATTTGGATAAGAATTGGTATAAAATTAATACTCTAACATCTTCGGAAATACTCGCACGTATGTGTATATCCCTAATTCTTTAAAATTATAGTAATTGTAAGTGAAAAGAAAATTAAAATCGGTTGGAGAATTATTCACCATAGAATCACTCGAATCACCGTTATAGTGGTTTATTTCACTCCGTAATCGGTGATTTATTCCACTCTATAATCACTGATTCGAAATCATTTTAACTTTTCCTAGCTATTTTCCATTTTAAACAATTCTCGATCTATCGTACATTTTGATAAAAATTTTTGCACGACTACGTCACCTATTTTTCGCGAATATATTTATACACGAATTGGTATCATTATCGGAAATGAAAAATTGTAATTTAAACATCGGATTAACAAGGATAAAATTAGTAATCGTAATCTGGTACTTAACGATAGTTTAATAAACGTTACATTTACGCTTAAATTATAATACTTCTGTCAATATTCGATAAATATTTCATTTCCTCGCTGCGTAACAGCCGTTTTACGGGCCACAGGAATTAATACCGTGACAAAAGATCGATTTGTTACTATATAGAAACGAATTGGAGGACATCGTCACAGAAGCAGCATGGAAAAATAATGGCAGCGTAAAATTTAACGTGGACTCTGCAGAAAGTTTCTTCGTTGCCTGGCGCGTCCATAACCGAAACAAGTATTCGTTGAAACGTGCATTAGGGACACCTGAATCAGGCTATTACACGCGAAATGTCGCCATTACCACTTTCGTGTTTTAACATTCGCGCTCATTCTCTCCGTAAGTTTCCACAGCGTTGTGTTTACACGATGCAAAGAGCGTAATTCCCCGGTGGCCACTCCATTTTCGGTTAATATTGAAATTTTACGCGGCAAATAAATATTCATTAAGAAGCCTCCATATTTGCTATGTTAACGCGAATGTTTATCGCGCGTGTATCAATCATAATTTTGTATGGATCGTTAAACCCGCCATTATTGTCACTCGTCGAAGATGAATTTACGAGGATGAAAAAAAATATCCTTTCCCCGACAGCGACGCAAATTTCGAGAAATTAATCGCGGGTCTGAAATTCCTTAAAAATCAACGAGTTGCAAACAAATCGGAAATTAAATCCGCGGAAATTAAAATTAACATGTCCATCACCTGGTCGGGTCGTAAATTAAAATTTACCTCGATACTTCAACTGGTAAATTAAATTAAAAATTCGATTTTCTCCGTAATTAATCTGTACCAAAATTTGAAAACACTCGCGAATTAAAATTTCTTTGGAAGTTACGTCATAGTACATTGATTTCAAATTAATTGCACATTTTAATTATCAATCTTTCAGCCGAGAATTAAATTTCCTTCGTAAATAGGACCCCCGTGATTCTAGATAAATTTAAAACAGGAGAATTTTCGTATAAATTAAACCCGATCAATCTGGAAGCGAGCGTGGAGCAGAATTTCTCTGGAGTCTCGGAGAGACAGAAAATTCGGACGATGGCCCACGGGGAAGGGAAAAAGGAAGGCAGGCGAAGCGTGGAGGAACGAAGAAGAAAAATACCTGAATCCGTAATCGCGAATCCGTGGAGAAAGAAAACAAAAGGCGCGATCATCGCTGAACGACTCGAGGAATCCGGTTGTCCTTCTAATTCTATGATACTTGCACAATCACGTTCCAACGTGGCGTTTTACCTTCTAAACGACCGCGACACGCCGAGAAAGGACCTCCGAATTCCGTTCACGATCCGCTGGCAAGACAAAGACGAACGAGCTAGATCACCGGGCAGACCAGAAAAGAAGAAGCACTCCTCCATCATGCATTATGCAAAATAACGTATTAATAACACGCAGTTTCCGACCGGGTTTTAAAGCGTATGCTAATCGTCCCCCACGTCTTAATGCGTAATACGTTATGGGATGTCGAGGTAACACGCGACGAACCATGGGAAGCGTCGCCGAGTCGGCGAATTTGCGAAATTTTCTGTTTCGAGGAACGTCGAGTTTCTTTTTTCGGTACAACTCGCTGGTTTGCGTCGCTTTTTTGGGCCCGTTCCTGGAAGAAGATTGTCCTTTCTCGCACGAGGTCCGCGTGTCGCGTTCGTGATCGGAGATCTGCAGGTTCGGAGCCGAGTATTCGAATCGCTGACGCGTGTTTTATTGTCCCTGTAAATGGCGACAGCCGCAACACCGAGATTGCGATGTTTCTAATGGAGGCCGTGAAACAGAGACGTTTAATGGAACAAGGGAGGAAGGGGTAGAGTCGAAAACCGGGTGGAGATTTTGCCAGCGATGGGGACGAAGTGTTAAAACGTTTCGGAGGGAAGAAACTCGAGGAATGCCAACATTCACGACTCTATCCTAACTACTCGCGTTTCGAGATAAATCTGACAAAGAGAGTCGATCGAAATATAAAACAAAAAAAAAAAGAGAGAAAGACGAAAAAACTATAATCGTGAAAATATCCGCAATTAAAAATTATCGTGATCTTGAAAGAATATTCGAGTTTATTATTTTCTCAGAAAGATCGTTCAAAAATGCATAATTTGAAATCTCAGAACGATTTTGTGGGATTTTTCTATTGCTCAAGGGACAGTTTGAAATGGAGAAATAGCATAGAGTCAGTGTAAAATAACAAGTGTAAGAGTGAAACGACTACTAGATATAGCAGATGCCCAAAATTTTCTATTTCAATTTTATTATTATTTATCAATTAAAGACAGTGTGTAGTAAAATAGCGAGTGTAAGAGAGAGTGTGAAAACAGCGAACAATAGAGAAGGACAGTGTTGAAACAAGGAATGTAAGAGTGAAGTTAGCGAATGTTAGAGTGAGTATAACGGAAGCTCAAAATTTTGTATTTCAATTATATTATTATTTATCAATTAAAGACAACGTGTAGTAAAATAGCGAGTGTAAGAGAGAGTGTGAAAGCAGCCAGCAAGAGAGTAGGACACTGTTTAAATAGCGGGTGTAATAAAGTAGTTAGCGAAGTTAGCAATCGTGAGAGTGCATATAGCGAAAGCTCAAAGTATTTCAATTATATTATTTACCAAAGATAACGCGTATATGTGTTTTCCTAACCTCCATCTCACAATTTTGAATCTCGTTTACGTTGGAAACCATCAACGATTATTTATACCCTCTAAAGAAACATATTTAGAATAAAATAAAATTTCCGATACCCAAGAGCATACTAAAGAAAATCGTGGCTGGAGGTGCTGAAAGTATTAAAACCGGAGATAAAATTACAAATAACGTATAATCAGCGACAGAGATTGTCGCGATTCCGTGAATGAGTCATCAGAAAAAGTTGCACGAGTTTAATCCCGTTTACTGAAAGCTGAAAGCTTCCGGGAGATTCAGCCTGCTTTATTTATTACAGATACGACAAGCTGTCTAAATAATTCGTGGAATGGCGCGATCGAGAAGTTTTAATCGCAAGCTTTTAATGCCCGTTCCCTAACTGCAGGCGTTACCGTAGGACGTGCATCAGCGTGAAAAAGCTTTCGATCCAACCAACTCGACTGTCTCTCGTCTCGGTTTCTTCCCGTCCCATGAAAGCCTATCTTCTCTCGCGGAGGAGACAGTTATGTAAACGCATATATACGTCCTACTTGGATTGTTCTCCGACGTCGACGAGATGTAAGATCGATTCGACATCTCCGCAGGCTTCGCGGATCTTTCGCCTCTAACGTCTCGCCGTTCCATTAGCGTGGCCATTTTCTATATCCGCGGGGACATTCTCCTAATTTCAAAGGGCAACCGAGAATTCCAAGTCTGGGTACTCCCTGCAACGTGTTTCATTTTCAACCCGTCTTCTACCAAAAATTTCCCGAGATTTCATCCCTTGATCCTTGAAGAGGGATGTTCGGGCATCCTGAATGGATTTTATTTAGGAGAGTGCTTCGAAATTTAATAATAAAAATACTAATCATAGAATATTATAACAGTGCAATAATTATTATAAAACTGCAGAATTATTTCGAAAAATTTTAGCTTCGGGTAAGAGACCTAACAATGATCGTTCGAAGCTGATTAAAAGCTTACCACGATTAATTCGGTGATACCTAATATCTACGTGTACATACATATGTATCGTTATCGCTAAATTCCGATAACTATCGTAAGAAAATGATAAATTTCGATATTTCCTGCACTACACTGTTAGTATTCCAACTAAATAAAAATTGTACATATAGCACGTGGGAAATTTCGAGATTACACGAGTAAAATTAGGAAATAATTCGATACTATAAACGATACCGTACATTTGTTAGAGTTACGGGTCGTGGTGGCGCTAGTGAGTTCGATGCAAAGTAATAAGCGACGGGTAACGAGTCAACCTAATATCGAAGCTTCTCAGAGTGCTTTCAAGTGCTACAAACACTTAATGAACAATAATTAATTTATTTTCTAATCTTGCCACTAACAATCTCGAGATTTCTCTCTTACCACTATAATATCGAACTTCTCCATAGCGTGAGCGAATATAGCTTGAAGAAAATAACTGTAACCGAGAAACCGAGAGTTGATACTGCAAAATCCAGGTCCAATGGGGCCCTTCGTGTGTATAGTGGGTCAAAAACAAGCAGAGTGCCAAGTGTCAGAGTTAGGCATAATTGTGCAGAGTGTGAAAGACAGAACTGTGTAAGAAGTGACGAGGATTGTGCAAGAAGTGAATTAAGGGTTGTGTTAAGGGACGCGTGTTACTCTATAATTCATAGACTCGCTGCTACCTGCACATTGTCCTAATATTGTTATTTATTATCAACGAACTTCTCATCGCTTTTCTCCACACCACTTACCCTAATACTTCACTACCACCCTACTTCTAATACTACAACAGCCTACCACGTGCAAATTCTCGTTAAAAGCAGCACGAACGAATAAACGTTCGAATGAGTTCTCTTCTAATACTACAACAGCCTACCACGTGCAAATTCTCGTTAAAAGCAGCACGAACGAATAAACTTTCGAATGAGTTCCTGCAGGAATAGGCACGACTGGGCTACAGCGATGACTGTCTCGTATAAATATCCCGAGCAACAACCGGGAAACCGAAGCCACCCTAGACAGCATCCACCGAGCTACATCCACCGATCGCAAGAAGGCCGCGTAAGAAATCAGAACCGCCCCTCGTATAACAACTTACCCGAGTCGAAACAATCCGTCCCCGATAATCCCGTGGCTGGTTGGCCGCAAGGAAGAAGGACGAAACGTCAGGGAATACATTGCACGTTTGCTCGGCGTACGTTTCGCAGCGCGGGAGGAAAACACAGGGGTGCCTTTGTTCGCGAGGAATCGAGAGGAAGGTTTCAATAACGTTAGCCCAGGGGCCCGTCTCCGTTCGGGCACGAATAAATTTCCCAGGCCACTATACTATATCCATTACTCTCCTCTTATCGGCGCAGCGTTTTCTTCGCGAAAGAGCAGGGCACGTGGCCGGTCTCATAGGCCTGCGACGTCGTCGAGAGGTAAATAAGCCGTAAAATATAGCCAAGTGGGGTTGCATCGCGAGCCTACACCCGCTGCTAAATCGAAGCAGAGGTGAGACGCATTGAACGGGGTGGTATCTGACTGGATTTCCCTCGCGAGGGTCGTGTTTCCACCTAGGACCGGGCCGAGATTTTCACCGTATCCATCACGCCGCCTGTCAAAGCCACGTGGAACGGATGTAACTCGTAAGACGCCTGCGTCCTGATGCCAGACGTGGGGTTACTCTTAATACTTCGTCGCTCTTCTACCGATTTCCCTGATTTCGTTCTCATTTCGTTTCGATTTCGCCTCGACTTCTACTGACAGCTACTCCACGACTGGGTGTTTAACTTCCGGTACATCGGGTCTTTTGATCTCTCAAGACGCGGCCTCTAGTTTCGCATCGAGTTTGGGATCGGTTTTCGCGGCGAATAATTAGTTTATGGGAAATCTTGGAAGCTTTCGTAGGGAATCGAGCAAGTTTATTTGCTGCGGGATAATTTAACCCTCGGTGGTACAGGATTTCTTAAACGCAAGAAAATGTAAGGAGAATAGCAATCTCGGACTTGAGCGAGATATTTCCGATCGATATCTCGACGAAAATAATTGCCTCAATGGAAGAGTAAAGAGCGGAGATAAGATTGAAGCGTTAAAGCGAGGAGATAAGATAGAGAAGATATTATTTGCGATCGATAATAGATCGGAGGAATGTTGGTAACGCGTTCGCGCCGCCATTTGCATTTTCCATGGCGGCGCGTCCCGCCGGTTGCCGATTCGCGAGTTAAAATGGCGCGTACCGGCACGCGTTTTTGTTTTATTTGTTTAATCCTTATACAATAAACTTTTCATAATGGAATATTTGATAGAACGGCCGGGATTTCCCGATGGGGTAGTTGTACGGGAAGTTTTTCGATAAATGGAAAATATTTCGAAGCATCAATCTTGTTTAATTGTGCGACGCGCCGGTGGGATGCTTTATACTTTTTCCATAAATAACAAAAATAAAGTAGGGGCGGAAAAAATGGCGGGAGAGAGACGGGAACAGACAGATTCATTAAAGTGCGTGCAGTATTGGCGAAAACAGCGCGTCCTCCGAAAATAATGTTTCGTTAAAACGCGTACACCGGCTACTGTTAACTGCAATTCAACTCGCGATATTATTTAGTTTATTACTAAATAGCTAATAACTCGAATACGTAAAACCGTTCTGTTATCTCGGGTGTTCTTTAATTAACACAACCGGCTTGCACGCGAGTTCCTCGTTTTGTAAATTTAATTACGCCAGCCATTCGCGAGCATAAATTTAAATCCCCGTTAAAATTCATCCTCTTCGCTTTTCCGGATTAACGCGTACCAGCGTCTTTCAAAGGAATACGCGACACGTAGACCGGTAATTATACAAACACACGCGATTCGTGCTCTACTCGATAGACTTATCACGTGCAACATCGATGACGATATCTCGAACGTTCGACGACATTCGTTAATCGGGTCGTTGAGAAACGAGAACACGCTGTCTAATCGCGCGAGCGGATTTTCATTTTTATATAAGATTCAGCTTGGAAAGAAGAACTCGTGTTCGCGTTGAAGAGGTGGAAATGGTGCTCGAAGTTAGGGGCACGTGTTTCCTCGCGAGGTAGAATGTGAAAAATGAAGTGTTTAAAGTGTCAGGGAGTATCAGGCCCAGTCAGGACCGGAAGTTCGACCGCGAAGTATCGCGCGGACGTGAACCGGAGCAGTGTATCTTATTGCTGAAGTTAGCCCACGATGCCGGGGTCTTAAGTGCCCTCGTGTTTCTCAGTTACAACGCAACACGGCGAATCACAGGTAGCGCGGTTGGCACGGATACAACATACCTCAACGAGAGCCGGGTCTTTCTCCACCCTTTGCAATTTGACCTATCTCTATGAAACATGCCCCTGCGAATCCAGCGCTGAGTAAACCGCCAGGCGCGGAAATGGCACGCCCGCGCCATCGCTCGAAAGTTTCCAGCTTTTGCTTCGTATCGCGCTGCCGCGAATTTCCCGCTGTTTCAAACGGAATGTTTTAAATCTCTTAAGCGTGGAGTGCGCTCGGATTTGAACGGTTTGCGTAGACGGCGCGCATTTGTTTCGTAAATGGCCATTATTCGACCTTCGCCGCGTTTATTTCCGGTTAGTTAGCCCGCGCCGCGTGTAGGATAATGCTTCGATTGTTCGTCATGCTAAGTTGAATCTCTGGAATCAGAATTTTTCTATGGAACGTCTGACTAATTTTGTTCATTTCTTCGTTTATTTATTAATTAACAAAGTAATCGAAATAGTTGCGGAATTTTCATTTTTCCAGTTATTAAATGCACCGTTAACATTGGCAATGTTCGAGTTGATGTTTATTGTGGCAGAAAGTTGGATACAGCTAGATGTACTTAGCAGTTCAAGAGATGGTTACTGGAATATGGTTCAACTGGATTTATAGTTGAAGATTTATTGTGAGAGTAAGCGGCAAAAGGGCAAAACCGAGAAGTGGACGGGGACAGTTTTATTGTGAGAGATGAGAGAATACTGGAGGAGAGTGAAGTACGATTAGCTACCGAGAATTAAAATTATTTAATCCAGTTACCTCTCCTCCTCTTACATTATGACAATATTGCATTGAAGATTAAAAACTGGAAATTCGATATGACAGAATCTCTATTAAGAATAAGTTTACCTATCATTACGACAACAGTGTAGACTTTTCCGGCAACAACGAGTCTTAAAGGATGAAATTCCTTCCTAAGTGCAAATTATACCCCAATATAAATTGTGCCCAGCAATTTAACATATTATCCTGAATCCAATTTAGTATCATTTAGATATATTAAGTAGTTCCAGTGTTAATTATTCGAATATGCTTCAACCTCAGTCACAGCTTACAATTAATAACAATATTGGAATGAAAATTAAAAAATGGAGATTTGATTTGACAGAATCTCCGTTAAAAGTAAATTTACCTGTCATTATAAGACCGGTGATAATACACTCGCTCTAAGACTGTTCCAGAGACCATAAGTCTTAAAGGGTGAAACTCGTACCCAAGTGCAATTTATACTCAAATATAAATTGCACTCAGTAATTTAACATATTATCCTGATCCCAATTTAGTCGCAAATATATTATATTCTAATTACACCTTATCGTGGGTATATTAAGTATGTTAAATAGTTCCAGTGTTAATTATTCGAATATGCTTCAACCTCATTCATAGCTTACAATTAATAACAATATCGGAATGAGAATTAAAAAATGGAGATTCGATCTGACAAAATCTCTGTTAAAAATAAATTTACCTGTCACTCCGAGACCAACGATACATTCGTTCTAAGACTTTTCCAGTGTCCACGAATCTAAAAGGGTTAAACTCCTTCCAAAGTGCGATTCATACCGAAATATAAATTATACCCAACGATTAAGCACATTATCCTGACCCCAAACTTCGCGACTGGTTCTGGAGCGCGCAATTATACGCGAATTAATTCGCGTCGAAGTGTAACGAAATACTGGAACAACCGAAAGCTCACCGTGAAACCTTGGAACAAAGGCAGAGCCGGAACAACTCGAAACAATGGAATCGATCCGAGACGATGCCCACGATCGATGTCTCGTCGCGCTATCGGATCCGAAGCTTATCACGCGAGCTTCTCCTCCCCTTCAGGGTCCGTGGAACTGACGCGAACATACATCGACCTCGCGAGCATATTTTTCCATCTCGCGAGCATATTTTCCCGGGCCGCATAACTTTCGCGATATCGTCGGGATATGCAGCCGCGGTGCAACAATGTTTCGCATTAGGCGTGGCTGGCGAACAATCGCCGCCTGTGCAACTCGGAAAAATGAAAATGTCAAGTGGAACGGTCGATCCTTACAAATCCGCGTATCGTTGCCGACGATAATAAACTACGAATCTGCACGAGTGTGTGCACTCGTAACTACCCCGAACAAATTGTTATGCACTTTTCGAGTGCGCCGATGAAAGCTCGCAGAGGAGAGCTCGATAAGCTGATATCGAACACGACTGGCACGCGGCGGTGTATTAATGGTCATGCTCGCGATTCTACTCATTCTGACGCGTATGCGGTTTGCAGACACGCTTGTGCCTCCACGCTTATTCATATTTCCCCCACTGTCCCGCCTTTTTCTCTTACAAACGCGAGGTTACGCGATTGTAAGATTATCGCGGACACGTGGACAGCGGCCAGACGGGAAACGAGATCGATGACAGATAATTATGATAAATAATACCCGCGCGGATGATTATCGCGCGTCTTTACGCTCGAGGAAGCTTTGAAAAATTCGAGAAAGCGAGTACACGATCGATTCGCGGTTTGGAAATGACTGGAAGGAAACTGGAGAAAGTTCCTCGCGTGGAAAGAGCGATTTTCGTGTGGGTTTTGAAATTACGAGGTTGTAACGAGAGTACGATAAGATTTCTGACTATGGCGGAACGCGAGCGAAAATCGCGCGATTTGAAGATATTTATTATTATATATTATTGGGATTATGGGTAAAATGAAATGACTATGGTTCTTTATAATTATCCTTATTCTATTCTTAGGAAGATATATCTTCAGTATCCTAACTGGATACTAACAGGGCGAAACAAAACTAAAGTGATGAAAAAGGGTATGCAATTGCAGTTGTCCTGGTCCTCAAATTTTTATCTACAGCGTGAATGATTTTATCTACTTCGACGCATAATTCAAAGACATATCTATTTCTGCTAACAGATGGATTTTTGTAAATACGTTAAGACAATCTTATTTTCAATTTTCCTAATTATACGTGGTGCATGTGCTTCATTAACACTAGGTTTACGGACGCTATCTGTATAACTATTTCTAAGGACACCTGTCAAATTGACAGGTAAAGGAAACCACGTTTAGTTTAATTTAGAAATAATTATATATTATATTAACAATCTTAATATAAGTTAACTAAATCTGTTACCATCGTATAATTGGAGCAACCCTTCCGTCAAATTCACGGGTTTCGTAGATCTAGTGTTAATAATGTTTCCTTTGCTAGAATCCTTCCCAGCTCACAATACCACAATACACATTTTTCATCGGCGACCAACTGGATCCGTCGCAAAGTAATTTCATCATCGACAGGCCGATGATAATTTACCGATGTAAATTAACGCGATTGAAATCTTCCGTTCGCTGGAATTTTAATGTGAAATCGAGTTACGCGTGTGTTTTGCTTCCGCGATCAGCTTGCTTCGAGATATCGTCACGATCTTTGACGTACTCGAGTCGTGAATTTAAATTTATTAAATACCTCGCTTATCTTTAACTTTTGTTTACGAAGTAATTTAGCAAACGAGTGCAAATATAACGACAGTCGATGAAGTTCTCATCGCGTTTTAGTTTCACGAAAATTACATTCAGGTTGCTGTATTGATCTATGTATGTACCGTAATGCATACGACGTGCGCGAGATGTAAATTGTAAATGGAAAGAAATTATTTACCGGTAGTGGCTTTGGGAATTCGAAATTTAATAGCGATAATTACTAAATCGAGGAACGAAGATAGCATTACTGAAATTATTTCAATTTTCCAAAAATCGTGGAAATTGGAAATAAGGATACAGGAAAATTAGGGAAAAATATATTTTCGTTAAGCGGTTAAGCGTTTCGTGTGTTACACCAATATTGCCATATGTGTCTAACCTAACACGAGGTAATAACCACACTAACGACGACAAAGTTACGACAACTTAAACCGACGCTCGCGGCCATAGCTTCCGTGCGACGAGAAGCGTCGCATGCTTCTCAAGATGCTGCAAATTACTGGTGTCAATTACAGCGTGTTTGATTAACAACTATGCCAACATTTTGCCTCGCCTGGAATATTCACGACGAATTTAACTCCAACTTCCACTTCACGCACCTTTGAATTTTTCCCGCCGAACTCTCACCTAATTACATTGCAATATTACACTGAAAATTTCGACGAACCTATTTCAATCGATTTTCCAATTTTTCTATTATTCGATTTAATTATTTATTTTGAAAAAGAAAAACAAGAAAGGAAGGAGTTTCAAAGGATGTAATTGAAAAGGGGAAGCTTCTATATCACGGAAAATAATGAAATTTGGAAAGAAAATAAAAATATAGGGTGTCCCAAAATTCGCGCCAAACTTGAATTTTGCGCCGTTTGCGAGAGAATTGTCAACGAATGAAAAAGACAGTGTGACAGCTGACAGTTCAGGGTTATTAAAAATGAAGCGTTGCACGAAAGAGCAAAGTGCTTTTATTGTTGAGCAAAGCGCTTTTATTGTTGAGCAATATTTAATTAAAATCTTAATTGAAAACCCGTGTTACCTATCAAAATTACTTCTCGCGTGAATTTCGGGCATTATACAACACGCGAATAATAGCGTAAAAAAGGCAGAATCTCGAGGTCAATATTGTTGGATAAAAAAATCGCGTTTCCCCGGAAAAGGGGGGAAAAATGGAATTTAACCGGTCTCCCTCATCACGGAACCACTGGAAACGCTTGATTTCCAGTATTTAACAACGGGACGAGGTGAAACAGCTTTGGTTGCACAAACGAGAGGCAAGGAAATTGAGGTTCGCGAATAGTAATCAAATTGCGGCGGAATTAGGCAACTGGCAAACATCTGCGACACAATGAGTCATACCGTGCAGTTGTTTTCCCTGCCTGCGCGAACGCAACGTCAACCACGGGACCTCGGCGAATGTTTTACATGCTCCGGATCATTCATGCTTGCACACTGAAAAGTACCCTGTGGTGCCTGCTCGCGATATTCAAAGCCACCGACGCCATCGCCAGCGCCTGAAAGGTGCGCGAGTCTGTGCCGGTGCGGGAAATTCGAGTAGAAGTCGAAGCAATTATTCGAGAACTCGACGAGGGTCCACTGTCGCGTTGGATTTAATTGCGATACCGTGCATCTCTTTGGAGACATTTTTCGAGGGAAATTCGCGACGATATGAAAACTGGCTGGCCGCGATTAAACGACGTGCGTGGAAATAGGTGAACGCCGGTGAAAGAGAAAATTTCCCAGCCTCTGAAAGCCGTATTTAGACTAACGTAATTTGCCTTCGAGCAGTCATTGCTAAATTTAATGAAGCATAAGCAAGCCTAATCAGACCGAGTGACGAGGAGCCCGCGTCGTCGCCTGCAGCGTTAACCACGCTGAAGCACGCCAAACGACTCCGTAAATTGCGACTCGTCGCCAGCCGGGACGATCGCAGGCGTGCCGTGAAGTATCGTCAAGGGATATTTTTTATAATTAACGAACGTATAATCGCGACGCGAGTGATTTCGTATTGAAAATTATTTTGATCCTGTTAAACCTTGTAATTAATTCCGACTTTGCTGTCTTTGAAGCCTGCGTCTCAGCCGTTCCGCTTTCGGCTTCCGTTGCGGAATTGTGCAGGAGCAAAGCGTTTAAAGGATCAAAGGCTTGCTAGTATTTATTTCAGCGAACGACAGAGTTGTAGATTCCGTGCGAAAATCGATGTTTCCCACTTTGAAATTACTCAACGGCCGTAATTCACTCGTCGAATTGCAATAGTGATTGGAAAATACGTACCGGAAGTACTTGCGCACGAAACTACTCGTGATTTGCGCGTGAATGCAATACTCCACTGGAGAGAAGACATCGCGATACCTCTATTAACTCTTTAGGATTAGGTACGGTTAGGTTAAAAACGGTCTAACCTTCTTTGGAAGAGTTGACGATGTGCTGACACCCTACTCTCTGCCAAGTGTCGCTTCGTTTCGAGAAAAACACGCGTTTCAATGACTCGTTTAAAACAGTTTCGTGATGGGATTACGCGGATCCCACTCTGTAATCCCGTGCAACTTGGCTTTTCATTTCCGTTAAAATCGTGCACCGTAAAGGGTACAAAGGGAACTGTAGCTTTATAAAGGAAATGACAGGGTGAGCAAGAAGTATGATATTTAAGTTGCTCTGTGATTTAACTTGGAAAATAAATGATCCGAGTTAAATATTTAAAACATCCGCTGGGGTACTCACCTTTTGATCAGTTTTTAATACACAGTGATTTTAATCCAGAAGAGTTGACACGATGTGCTGACACTCTACTCTCTGCCAAGTGTCGCTTCGTTTCGAGAAAAACACGCGTTTCAATGACTTATTTAAAACAGTTTCGTGATGGGATTACGCGTATCCCACTCTGTAATCCCGTGCAACTTGGCTTTTCATTTCCTTTCAAATTGTGCACCGTAAAGGGTTAAAAGGATTCCG
Organism: Eufriesea mexicana; assembly: GCF_001483705.2. Taxonomy (NCBI): domain Eukaryota; kingdom Metazoa; phylum Arthropoda; class Insecta; order Hymenoptera; family Apidae; genus Eufriesea; species Eufriesea mexicana. Next base: position 241,707 of record NW_016908602.1, on the reverse strand, counting down.
TACCTTTGCAAAGGAAATGACACGGTGAGCAAGAAGTATGATATTTAAGTTGCTCTGGGATTTAACATGGAAAATAAATGATCCGAGTTAGATATTCAAAACATCTACCGGTGTATTGGCTATTTATTATTTTAAACGGACTGCTATGAATGAAATTTAATCGCTCAACGGTGCAATAAATTAGGTTCAATGTACCCCGGGAGCGTGCAAAGTTTAGACAGTGCGCGGCTAATTTATCACGAACAAGGATCGTTAAGCAGGACCAAACAGAAGCAAGTTTATTCAAGCCTGATCAGATGAAATCACGATTAACTCGCATCATTTCCCGGAGCATCAATTCCGTCGACGGCGTCCGATGACTGTGTAAATTTTCCTAATGTCACGTGACGCGCAGTCGCTGGAAATGTCTCGCGGAGCGGCCATGTTCGTCCGGTCATTGCGAGACGGCCATTAATACACAACAGCGTATTTCCGTTTTAATAATCCTGCACGATCGCAAAGAGAACGCCTTACGTGCATTCGGAGTCGAGTTATTACGTAAACTGACACGATGCACAAACGCGTGACACTCGAATTAAACAGAAGAAAGTAGTCACGGTGAAAAGAGCAACAGACGATACAGTGGAAATCGCGCTTCTGCGTAACAACTTTCTTTTGTTCAATCTCGCTTTCCTCTGCTCGAATATACCATCGGCTAACCCTCAATTAGAAAGCATCTCATCGAAAATTGGTGAAAAACCAAGGTACTCGAGAAATCATTTTTCCAGGCTAGAAACTGTGGGTATGGTCTTGTGTGTGCGAGTGTGAGTGGGATTGAACGAGTGGAACTAATTTGTCCTGTAATTGTGCAATATGAGACATAAACGGAAGGTTTAATTCTTCTTAATCTAGGATAGAAATGACAATTGTCTTGAGTGCAATTGCCGGATACAATTAGTAAATAACGATATGCATCTGAGAAAATAAAAAAATATTTGGAAAATACAGAAAAGGTTTCTGTAAAGATGAGAATTTAACACTAGGCTTACGGGGATGCGCCATTTTGACGTGATCTGAATTTATAATAAATAAAAATTGCGAGTGTTGGTTTTATCTGTGCGAGTGTGAGCGAGGTGGAACGAGTGAAACTAATTTGTTCTATAATTGTGCAATATGTGACATAAGTGGAAGATTTTATTCTTTTTAATTTAGGATAGAAATGACAATTGTCCTGAGTACAATTGCCGACTGCAATTAATAAACAACGATATGTATTGGAGAAGATGAAAAACAGTTCAAAGATATCGAAAAAGTTTCTGTCAAGAAGCGAATTTGACACTTCAAATTTAACACTAGGTTTACGGGGATGCGCCATTTTGACGTACTCTGAATTTATAATAAATAAAAATTGCGAGCGTGAGTGAGGTTGAACGAGTGAAACTCATTTGTCCTATAATTGTGCAACATGACATATAAATATAATTTAACCGAGTCTAATGAAAATGATATTTGTGAAAATATTTAGAAGAATGTGTGAGAAATAAAAATTGTCTCAGAAATATGAAAGAGTGAGATGAAGAAAAGAGTGAAATGAGAGAGAAGAAACTTCTGGAGAGAGTGCACCGATTTATCATTTCAAATAGTTTGTTATTTAAATATTTTAACAAATATTATTTATTTAAATATTTAAATATTATGTATATTACTCGTACAAAATATATTAGATATTATTGTCTACTCTACTCAAAGGGCCAAGGATGTGATACCCTAAATTTTCCACGACGCAGGATTCCCTTGGAAAGTATTTCAAAGAAGAAATTGAACACAACGAGCATTTAAAATAAATCAAATTTCCTAAATCTTTTTAATCAAATCACGGACAGAAAATATGAATTCGACGTTTGAACGAGCTTATATAAATAACAAGTTAGTTGGACGTTAATTTATATAATTGGAGCCCGATGATCTTTCGTTGCGAGTCGGGAGAAAGGCTAGGAAACTTGAACGATAACGTTTTAAGAGAATTCCTGCAAATAATCCGCGACGAAGGATAAATTCTAAAACGCGGTTTGGACGAAACAAATTGTGAGCCATTGCACAATGATCGGTCGCTCGACATGAACGGGAAAAGCGAAGGAACTGGATAAATAAATTCCTCCAGTGGGCCACTTCGTTGCGTCAAAGAAACGGGGTGGGAGATAAAGAGAATTATGTGGAAATTATTTAAATGAAATATACCGCGTTTTCGCGATACACCGTGGTGTACCGTGGGAAAAGAAATAACTTCGAAATTAATTACACCTCCTCCGCGTGGTGTTTTCCCATATTTTTCTTTTTCTCTTTTGTTCGAGCGAGCGGCGATAAAAGAAGAGATTCGCGGGCGTCGATGCGTGGACAATCGAAGAATCGGAATAAGTGGCAGTTAACGCGTACAAGGGTGCGTGGACATGGCGGAGAACCGCGTAAATTGTTGCCCGATCCGGTGCGTAACGAACCGATGTACCAGGGCCTCGGACTTGTTCGAAACGGTGTACGCACACGTCCCGCGCGTGTAATTAGGGAACATACGTGCCCCGCTTGACAGTTCGTTCTGTTCGACCAAGTGTTTTCAGCCTGATTCGCAAGGGAGACTCCAATTCGTGTCGACCCTACAAAGCTCCTGCTCGTTTGCATAACAAACCGAGTGGAATACGCTTTTTAAGGAACGTCTGAGGGAAAAGATGCATATAATTCCCACTGTCTCCTCTTCTTTCATAATTGCGTCCAATTAACCCTGCTAATGACGTTTATCGATCTATAGATCCCTACGCGAGGAACGATGAATCGTTTATCGTCTTAAATTTACAGCGTTGATTCGCGGATTAAATCGTAATTGAAATTATAACGAGATTTATAAATTTCGCGAATTTATAAGTTTCGCGAATTTTCCGTATTAAACATGGCGTCGAGATAAGCGATGAATCGGTTTCGCGGAGGTACCGAGGTACATTGATAAATAGAAGGAAAGTATAGCCGCGAGACGAGATAAGCAGGGAGGTCAGACAGAAGACAGAGGCGTCGGTGAGACGAAAATAAGCATCGCGAGGAAGAGGAAAAGCTATTTCACCGATCGAAGATGATAGGGTTCGGATGGGAGTAATAAATTCGAGGCGCAAGTGGGTCGTCGCCGGCGTAGATTGCCCTCGATTCCTGCATTTGGATAGCAGTCACGGTGAAACTTTCGTTTAAAACTTATAATCGCGTTTTCACGCCGGCGTCCCGATAAAATAACCAAGTTCCAGCGTTAAAGACACCGACGGGCTCTCGAAGGGAAATCGATAATCGTGCGAAATAATCCTTTTTCCGGGGCCACGGGAAAGGACAGGGCAGAGATCTGCTTAGTATCACCAATTAATAACTTCTTAATAAAGAGAGTAAGGAGTTGCCCGAGAAAATAAGGAGTTCCTCGAGTTTCATCGTTAAAGTTCGACAGGGACTTAGCGAGAGATTTTATTCTTCTTAATTTACGATAAAAAAAAACGACAGTCGTCTCGAGTACGGTTGTCTTGCTGGGTGCAATTAGTAAACAACGATATGCATCCGCGGAGATGAAAAATATTTAAAAGATATAGAAAAATCTTCTGTCAAGGAGCGAATTTGATACTAGGTTTATGGGGATGCGCCATTTTGACGTATTCTGAATTTATAAGAACAGAAAATTGCGACTGTGGGTGAAACTAATTTGTCCTATAATTGTGCAACATGTAATATAAATGGAAGATTCTTCTTAATTTACGATAAAAATAATAATTGTCTTGAGTATAATTGCTGACTGCAATTAGGAGACAACGATATGCATCCGAGAAGATGAAAAATATTCGAAAAATATAGGAAAAGCATCTATCAAGAAACAAATTTAATACTAGGTTTATGGGGGTGTGCCATTTTGACGTATTCTGAATTTATAATAAATAAAAATTGGGAATGTTGGTTTTATGTGTGTGAGTGTGAGTGTAAGTGAAATTGAACGAGTCGAACTAATTTATCCTGCAATTATGCAATATGTAATATAAGTGGAAGGTTTTATTCTTCCTAATTTACGATAAAAATAACAATTGCTTCGAGTACAATTGCTAGCTGCGATTAGTAAACAACGATATGCATCCGAGAAAATGAAAAATATTCGAAACATAGGGAGAAAGCGAATTTAACGCTTCAAATTTAATAAAATTTAACAATATAATAAATAAAAATTGTGAATATTGGTTTTATATGTGTGCGAGTGTAAATGAAGTTGAACGAATGAAATTCATTTGTCCTATAATTATACAATATTGTGGATAGAAATGGACACCAATATCTGCTACGATTTTTTAACAGTTAACATATTAGGATATTTAGATAAAAATATTGAAATAATGAAAACTCGCAATAAACTATTTTAAACAAAAAAAATGATTGACACTTTTTAGAAAATTCTTCTCTCTCTCTCTCTCTCACACACACACACTCTTATTAACCGTTACATACCGATGTTTCCTCTTTGACGATTCTCACGTAACTGTTTTATTCTGGCACATTCTTCTAAACATTTTTTCAAACATCATTCATACTAGACTGCACTCGCATATATTATATTTATATCATCGCAAATGAGTTTCACTTATTGAACCCCATTCGCAGTCACACGTGTAAAACCAATGCTCACAAATGTGTGATATAAATATAATTCTTAGAAGCAAAAATATTTAGAAAAATGTGCGAGAATAAAACAATTGTTTGATAAATATTAAAGAGTGAACACGTCAATTTAATAGTTATTAACACTAGATTTACGAAACCCAACTTATATTAAGACTGTTAATATTGTAATGGTTTTTAAATTAAACTAATCGTTGAAAAAAGAAAAGACACGTGGTTTCCTTTACCTGTAAATTTGACAGGTGTCCGAAGAAATAGGTATACAGATAGCGTGCGTAAACCTAATGTATGAGTAAGAGTGTGTGAGTGAGAGAAGAAAATTCTGGAAAGACTGCACCGATTTTATAATTTTTAATAATTTAGTATAAATATATTTTGCGAGTTACTCGTTAAAAGGATCTCGTATATTATCGTCTATTCTACCCACAAAAATAATCCCTACGAATATTATAAATTTTATGTAAATATATATCTCATTATTTCTCATTCTATAAGTCAATAGTGCATAATTATATGGCTTTTTACAGAAAATATTTGATCCCGTTCGTGTTCAAATAGGTATAGAAGACACGTCCCAACTATAAACTAATACTGTAAATCTAGTATTAATTTCGGATATTTGTTGAACGGAACGTTTAGGATAATCTCTAATACTCGCTAGTCAGCGTGAACATAATTTATCGCTTTATTACCAGGTACGCGGGGTGATAATGGCTGCTTAAAAGCTGGAAAAGATAGAGGATACTCCAATCTATTCTACTTTGCGAGATATTCCTCGCACGATTTTATTCAAATTTGTCGCCACTTTAAAATACAGCCGAAGATTTGCATGTACTTACTAACTCCATTAGACTGGAAACATGACCAGCTGGAGATTGCGACAACCGGTTGAGAGACTTATTCGACCTTCATTCCGGCCTTTACCACATTCCAATGAGAGCCGATGAATTCCATCGAGTCCTCCTTTCGACGTGACCCCATAAACTTGAAGGTATCCGCGGTCAGCGGGGGCCAGCTGCGTAATTAGAAAAGGTGCCCCCCTTCAGCACGGTCGCGAAAATTCTGCAACTCGCGACGAATTATCAATGAAAGCTTTCCTTCCATCCGGGAAAAGCTGCGCGAATGGGAACGTATTTCCCATAGCCGTGAATGCTGATGACACCTGTGAATCGTCAGGGAAATATTCATGAAAGAATAATCGATATTTAGCACACGTGTTCACGTGTGGTACCGGCCGAAAGGCGATTTTTAAAATATAAATTCGAGGCAAATTGAAAAACGAGTGCTAGTTACCGTTATCGCCGCGACGCGTATGTTGAAACGAATATTTCATTACGAAACTGTTATCTCCCGCGGACGGGCTTGTTTATTGCATTAATTTTTACTTGCTAGTAAATTAATAATCCTAACTCTGCACAGAAATTCGCGGCAACTGATTCTACGTCGCGTATTAATCCAATGGCAAACATTAAAGTACGGGTGATTCGATTTTCGAAAAGTATTCGATCTTTAATGGGAGAAATTTTTCACCTGTCCCATAACACGCGTATAATTCGAGCAACCCTGTATCGATTTATGTTTCGCGACACCGGTGGAAACCACCTTGTGACACCTCGAAGGCAAACGTTGTCAAAGTTCTGCCAAATATTAACCCTTTGCACACGAGAGGTACCCTTTAGTTGTCATTCGATAAAATTTCGAAGATTTGAAAAAATTCTGAATTAATTGACATGTCAAATTTAAGTAACGATATGGAAGATATCGAAACGAAATAATTCTACGTGTTAATTATTATACGATTTCTCATTTACTATTTACTAAAATATTACTATTACTACTTATTATTTATTTTTTATTTAGAAAAGCTTCATAGCAGAACATTTTTTAATTCCTACTCTTCTTCAGCCAAGAAATCGTCGAATGCAAAGGGTTAATAAAAATTTCCTTCTAAGATCTCGTGAATCCTCATGGGAGGCTTTATGGGAGGAAATGTATCAACGGATTTGAATGTTTAATGTCAGCAATGCTCCGAATACTTTCCTCAAATTGATCATCTCGATAAAATCTCGATGGAAATTTTGATTTCTTTAAAAATTACGGATTCTAAAATATATTTTCTATCCTATTTGTCGCCTAAAATTCGGTAAACTTGAAGAGCACTTTTCTGGATAGTAATTTATCAATAGACTTGAATATTTTATTTCGAAAGAACTTCACAAATCCCCTTACTAATTTACCAATTAATAAAATGCTAAGTGTGTCAAACTTCATCGATGTTTCTAAATGTGCCTCTAGCTTGTGTATCATAAATATTAATCGAGTCAACATGTTTGAATTTATAATATTCCTATGTTATTTTAGGAGTAAAAATTTTCAACGTTCCAGACGACATTCTTAAACGTAATTAAACAGAAATCTCGAATGCATATTTTGCTATTATCGATATAGAAACAGACTTTAATTTAAGGTCATAAAAATTTTCCAAACTATTCTAAAATACTACTAAAAAATTATTCTTTGTATTATTCAAATTCAATTACTGAGGGGAAAAAGGATTTGTCAGAATTCTATTAACCCCTTGCATTATGATTTAACGCTAAACCTACAACGGCCAGTTAAATAGAGCAGCAGATGAAAAAGGGAAAAGAGAAGAAAAATCCTTCAAAAAATGGAATAAGAAGAAATATCGAAGAATTGATTACACCTGTATTAAAAGACAAATCACGTAGTCAAGTGTCCAAAGCGATAACATCTAATAAGGAATTTTAAACCAGGAGATTAAAAATAGTAATTCAAGCCTAAGTCGTGATAGGTTTAGTACTAATTCTGAAAAATAACCTCCATTTTATTCTCCACAAAATCATGCAAAAATTGTAGAACATACATAAATTATAAATTATAAATATACAAGCAAATTTTAATTTATAATTATAAAAATTTCCCCAAACTTTCCCTAAGTGCTACTATATAAGCATACCTAAACATCCCATCATCTTTCGAATCACCTAAAATTACTCTCTCTATAATTTCAATCTAATCATCGAAGGGGAACAAAATTTATCAGAATTCCATTAACCCTTTGCACTAGGATTAAATTCTGAAAAATAACCTCCATTTTATTCCCCATAAAATCAACAAAAATTCTCCAAATTTCTCCAAATTCTGATCCTCCAACGAACACATATTCCTACATAATTCTCATTATCAACGAGAAATCCAACGAGTTACATTTGCAAATGTGTCTATCATCAATATACAAACAGACTTCAATTTACAATTAATAGAATTACAATTAATAATTATAATGAATAAAAATTGCCCAAAACTTTCTCAAAGTGCCTCCATGTAAGCAAACCTAAACGTCTCATCATGTTTCGAATCACCCAAGACTACTCTCTCTATAATAATTTCAACATAATCATCAAAGGGATGACAAAATTTATTAAAATTCCATTAACCCTTTGCAATAGGATTAAATTCTGAAAAATAACCTCCATTTTATTCCCCATAAAATCAACAAAAATTCTCCAAATTTCACCAAATTCTGATCCTCCAACGAACACATATTCCTACATAATTCTCATTATCAACGAGAAATCCAACGAGTTACATTTGCAAATGTGTCTATCATCAATATACAAACAGGCTTCAATTTACAATTAATAGAATTACAATTAATAATTATAATGAATAAAAATTGCCCAAAACTTTCTCAAAGTGCCTCCATGTAAGCAAACCTAAACGTCTCATCATCTTTCGAATCACCCAAGACTACTCTCTCTATAATAATTTCAACCTAATCATCAAAGGGATGACAAAATTTATTAAAATTCCATTAACCCTTTGCACTAGGATTAAATTCTGAAAAATAACCTCCATTTTATTCCCCATAAAATCAACAAAAATTCTCCAAATTTCACCAAATTCTGATCCTCCAACGAACATATATACCACATAATTCTCATATTCGGCGAAAACTCCAAGTCACACTCGTAACCATAACGCAAAGGGTCAAAACTCCCGAGCGAGACAGGAAATCCTGAACGTCACGAGTCCCCGATGAAAGCCTGACTCTTGGAAAGACTTGCTCGATACAGGTGTTCGAACTCCATTTACCGAGTTAGCTCTCAACGATACTCCGCAACTCGATCTCCTAAAAGCAATCTTTGACCAAGTTGGAAGATTCCTAAACGTATCCAGCATCTTATTCATCCGGGAACTCGCGGACCAGGTCGCTCGCAGCTCTATGGCAGCGAGTCGCGCACGGTGTTCTCAGGTCCTAGCAGCCTGATCCTTATGACAGAAGTTGCGCGGACGCGGAACCATGTTGACTGCTGAACGTCGTTGGCACGATTATTTCGCGGGCGCGTAAAGTAGCGTGCTTTTGCAACGTGGACGGCGCTGAATCCTTACGATCTCGCACGAACGATACCCTTCGTCCGATTCGGCAGAGGTCGGCTGGTCTGCAGCGACTCCGCCGCTCGAAAGAGGCTCAGTCGCTTCGCGCGCCTCGTGCCGTATGTGTGCGGTTCGATCGTGAGAAGCTCCCGCCTTCGTTTCGTGTGTCTATCTTGCATCGAGATTTATCCCGGTTTACGCGGCTGATACCGTTCTCGTCCAGCGTGCTTCGTTTTCTTACTGGTGAATTTCCACGAATTTCCCGAGTTCACGTCCCGGAAGTTCCCGGCTCGGCCCATCGGCTGAGGTGAGTACCAGAGCGCGCGTTTCTACGCGAATGCGATCGTTTGAAACTTTCAACTATTCTTTCTTTTTCGTTTCTCGGGAGACTCTGTCCGATGGTTCCTTTCGAATCGGTGGTTCTCTAACTGTTTTGACGCGAAAGATAGATTTGATAGGAGAGTGATGGCTAACCGGATGGTATCTTTGGAAATGATGTTAACGGGTGATTCACGGATCGATGACGCTGCCTGTTTCTTTTTAACGATCGCTCGATCATGTGTCAGGTCGGAAAATAAATTTTCCAGATTTTCGTATATCAATTAGGGGTATATTAATTTTGGATTAATGGTACCTGGTCCCTGGACTCTCGCGAGGAAAGGCTGTTTCTTTGATATTTGGAAGACAGCAAGAGATTGAAATCTTTTTTAAATTTTTAAATTTTTTAATTTTTTTTATGGTTATGAAAGAAATTAGCGTTTTCGTGATAAGTGTAGGTAGGAGACAGTTACAAGACCGTTGCGTTGGAATGAAAATGGGCCGATTTTCGATCACAATGCTTCGTTTCAGAAACAGATATATCCATCCTTCGCATTAAACCCTATATTATGGTCTAAATACGAGTGCAGTTTTTCACGGAGAGACGGTGCACCGGCCGTGAATTATTTGTCATTCTGTAGAGACATAAATTCCGTTTTGGAGCTGACGTTTGGTAACGTTCAATATGCGTTCGGTCAGTTAGTTTTCTCCTCGCTCCAATAATTTGGGGCTATGCGATGTGTTTTCGGAGGAAAAAATGGAACAGACCTTTTTGCCAGCTAGCCGACAGGCGGTTTTTCCCGTGACGCGACATTGTTGCTCGCGATTTATAAAAAAAAAAAGCGCAGGGAAACACATCGCCGCGCGAATTTCGAAAGAAAGAAAAAAGGAAGCGAAGAAATATTTAATAGATATTACCTTCTACGTTCCGTCGATTTGAACAAATATTTATTCCGATCATCCATTGAAAGCTTTCAACCCGGTTTCCCCCCCTTTTATTTTTGTATTTCCGAGAAATGCGATTTTTCGCTCAGATCGCGCTCTATTCAAATTCGCTACACCGAATTACCGTGTTTTCCTTTCATTTTGCCACCGTGATTAAAAATTCCCGTCGATATCCGGGACGAGGCGCGGCGTCGCGACGTCCAGGCTCGAGTGACGAGCGAGGACCTCGACGAGCAACATACGCGTCTCGGCATAGCGTATCAGGGTTCGTGAATCTCGCGTTTAGACGTTGGAAAAGTCGGAACCGCGTTTGCGAAGGTAAATGTTTAGTTTCCATCTTTCTCCGTTTCCAACACGCCTAAGTTCGCCGGCATGATTGATAGAGGGTGGACAAAACGGAACGATCGAGTGGATCTCCGCTCCGAACTTTTCGCGCTGCCTGCTAATCGAAAAATGCCTCTTATCGGGCAGGTTGAGTTCCACCTCTCATGAAGGTGGAAACTGAATTCCATCGTAACGGGAACACGCGATAATCTCGCGGTAATCAGATGTATCGAATCTATCGAGAGCTGGATTAAATAAATAAAGCTGATTGCGAGGTGGAGATTAAAGAGGTTCGCGGATGAGAGACGGATGAAGCTTTGTTCAGACGCGAGCAAAAGAAGCGGAAGAATGGCGCGAGTATCGGTTCAACGAAGGTGTAATTAATAACGAAGGTTAAATAATCGATAATCGATCAATTATATTTCGAAGCTGGCGAGTGTTCCTAAAAATTCTATTCGTTTTCTCGGCGCGTCAATCGAATTGTGGTTTTAATGACTCGTTATCGCGCATGAGGAACTCTTATCGATTTCTGTCGAAATTTGGTACGATTAAATTATACAGGGTGACGGAAAAATAAAAATTCAGCATTTTCGGGGGAATTTCGGACCAATCTTTTCACGTCTATAGTTCGTATTCTCTCGTGAATTATGCGATACGTAAATTACTCGCGTATATTTATTTTTAAAGAATCGGTTCAAATTTATGGATATTTATTTATTTATTTATACGTGATTAACCTATTAGAAAAATTGCAAGAAAATTATTACAGCGAGGTATAAAATTAATAGTCACAAAAGAAAAAGAAAAAATAAAAATATACAAATGTACAAACAGACGAGATACGTATAGGTATAAAGAAACAAAATTTGTTTACAGAGAGGTGCGATGCAGTAGCTGTTTTAAAGAGTGAAAAGATTGGCTGAATAGATCTAGGGTAGGATAAATGTTGTTAAAATTAATAATCATTCTATTAACACCCGAGTGGTATGCAAAATCGGTTTTATCTTGTTGTACACGAAGAAAGTTGAATCGTTTTAAATGAAAAGTTGGAACATCGATTGAGAATTTTTCTAATATATCGGAAGAATTTATAAGACCATTGAGCACTTTATAAAGAAAAAGGATATCAGAGATCTCTCTCCATTTCTCTCTATATTCGGGATTTCTAGAGTACCAGAGACGTATTTTTTATTACCATGCAAAATATTCCCGTTTGAACAGCGCACAGCGCGAATATGATCTCCTTGCGGAAGCCTTCTAATAAACCGAGGACAATTTCCAATTTCATTGAGATTCACCGAAACGCGATTTAATTAAATCGCGTTCAGCGGTCGATTCTGAAACGTAAATGGAAATTCGAAGTCCGAATACGAGGAAGTTGTCGAAAATTTTTGTTCTTTTTTAATTCAATCTTAAGAATGCGGTATAGCTAGCGGCAAGATGGCACGTTAATAACGTAGCATTCGAGGCGACCCACGGGAGATTGCGTTTCCTATTTAGAAACGCCTTTTGAAGGCTTTCCCTGCGCCGTCTTCTTTTTTGATTATGCAAATAAACCGTTGCGCGAATATTACGTCCCGCTGTAAGTACAGGCGTTTTAACCGATGACGTCTTAACCGGAAAATTATCGCATAGACCATGAGGTAAGCAGAGGTTCGCTTTTAACTCGAAACCTGCACCACTTGTCCCCTATTCAACTTCCGTTCCTCGACTCCATCTTTAATCTACCCCTTGTATATATTACAATATTACATAATTATATAAGAATGAAAGAGAATAAAGTGAACGATAAATTGGCCAGAAAGTAATATCCGTATTTTTAATATGAAATAAAAATTCGATAATATTTATTGGACAACCTGAGAAAATATGTAAATATAAATTAGAAAATAATATTACAGTATAAAGCATAACTCGAATCAACTTCCCTTCCTGAACTCCATTTATAACCTACACTTCTTATATATTACAATAGCACATAATTACATAAAATAAAATAAAATAAAATATACGATAGATTGGCCAGAAAATAATATCGGCATTTTTAATATAAAATAAAAATTCGATGATATTTATTGGACAATCTAAGAGAATATATAAATATAATTCAGAAAATAATATTCCTGTATAAAGGATAACTCGAAACCTGTACCCCTTGTTCCCCACTCAACTTCCATTCCTGAACCACGCGAATTACCTGCTCTTTGTATATATCACAATAGTACATAATGACATAAAATAAAATAAAATAAAATAAAATAAAATAAAATAAAATAAAATAAAATAAGATAAAATAAAATATACGATAGCTTGACCAGAAAATAATATTAATGTATAAAGGATAATTCAAAACCTGCACCCCTTGTTCTTCACTTAACTTCCATTTCTGAATCACGCATATTATCTACACTTTGCATATAGCACAATAGTACATAATGACATAAAATAAAATAAAATATACGATAGCTTGACCAGAAAATAATATTAATGTATAAAGGATAATTCAAAACCTGCACCCCTTGTTCTTCACTTAACTTCCATTTCTGAATCACGCATATTATCTACACTTTGCATATAGCACAATAGTACATAATGACATAAAATAAAATAAAATATACGATAGCTTGACCAGAAAATAATATTCCTGTATAAAGGATAATTCGAAATCTGCACCCCTTGTTCCCCACTCAACTTTCATCCCTGAACCACGCGTATTACCTACTCTTTGAATATATTACAATATCATGTAATAAAATAAAATAAAATAAAATAAAATAAAATAAAATATACGATAGGTTGGCCAGAAAATAATATCGGAATTTTTAATACAAAAGAAAAATTCGATACTATCGTAATCATAAAATAATTTCACCGTAATTTAGGGACGGTATCGTCACTCAAGTGAACATACCGGAAACTAAATTTCCCCTTTCCCCGATTTTCCGCCCGGAGACATCGGAGTGTATCTTTGATGATTACTCGCTTCACTTTGCGTTGGGAAAAATTAACGCGTTTCTTCGCGTCGCGGCAGAATACGAACTGCTTTGCCGTTCAGGCATAAGAAGTTGGCAAATAAATTTCCATCCCCGCGAAACTTCAAAAAACACCGACGATTCACGCAACGTTACGGAAATGAAAACTTACGGCCAGAGGGAAGTTGCGCGAAAGGGGGCTAAAACCGGAAACTTGTTCTCGGTTCCATCAGCGAACGAGGTACGTCAAAATTAAATTATTCCCGTATTTTTTCCTCTCTCTCGCTCTACCCCATCGCGGAAAAGACCGTATTTAACTTGACCCTTGGTCGGAGTATGAAGTTAAACTTTGTCCAAGTCTCGTGCAAGTCGAAAAAAATTCCATCTAGCGAATTTTCCGACAGAAAATCGCGCTCGATCGGTGGGAAAGACTTGGAGGAGATCAGAAAACGCGGATGATACCAGGAACTCGTTGACAATTAGAGAAGTTTCAATTAGCGGAAAGAAAGCGAGGAGGCAGGACGATAATGCGAGAGCTTTTGTTTAAAGTGCCACGCTTACGTCGTTGGAACGAGAGTTTGCGTCTCGAATGACCGATCAAGCAACGATAATCGTGGCCATTTTCAACCCTTGTTCGAGTAATTAGCATTCTGCTCGCGATTCACGGTTAACACATCCGGGGAATAAAGGCGGGATACAGGGTGCTACATCCGGAATGCCCCCTCCGAGCGTGGAGGGGGAAAAAAGTAATTTACGTACTTAACTCCACTTGAGGAAATTTATGTAGATCTCGAATAAGATTATTCCGGTGGAAAAGTTGTTGAACGCGAACGAGCAAACTGTGCACGCTGCCTTTACGACTGTTCCACGAGTGGCAATAACGCTTCGTTTAAAGAGAACTCTATTTAGGGGGACTCGATTTTAAACAATTCGCGAGTTCCCGGCAATCTTTTCCCCATTTGTCCAGCACGAGCCGCGTCGCACGAGGGGCACGCGAGCCAAAAATTCGCGAAATTTTTCCACCCTTTAGCAGTACACTTCGCGTTACACGGCCAAGGTAATTCCTTGCATGCTAAACTTTTTCCCTCTCGACTGTGGCTTCTCAGGGTTAATGGAGACACGTAGCGAAGTAATTTTAATAACGTAGATTTTAAAATGGAAGCTTTAGATTGAGGTTTAAAAAATGCTGAAATAAATGGCGAATTTATGTTCGCCCTTCCCTGCCTCCGGAGCTTAATTTCTTCCGCGTAAGAGTAGACGAAGTCCGAGTTGGTATTTTCATCGAATAAAAATCATATTTCAACAGACGGGGAACGAGAACTAACGCGGGAAGAATTTTGGAAAATTTGGAGAAAAACAGAACGAAGTTTCTGTTCGAGAACTTGGCAGGAAAACGTGCGAATCGTCTTCACGATTAGCAACGGAGCTTCGTCTGCGAAGAAACAACTGCGTTATTCCGGTTAATTCGATTGGAAGTAAATAATCGAAGGCATTTTTCTACAGATGAACCGACCTGTCGCTCCTTTTTACACCAGACGAGATTCCGGCGTTGTGTTTCAAAGAGCTAAAGAACAATTTCCTCCCGAGTCGCATTCGTTCTCATCTCGGCCCATTTTATCCTCTCGCGATCGTAATTTCCTTCCTTAATCACAGCGAATATTCGTTCTCATTGCACGGCTGTTTTATCGCTCCGAGATCGCAATTTCCCCGCCAATGGCGTCGTTTTGTCCCTAATCGACGGATAATAAAGAAGAAAAATCGATGTCGTTTTTCTCGTTTTTCCCAACGTCAGCCACGCGTCCAGCCGAATTTATCGCTCAGTTTCTCGAGCGGACGCGTGCGATTTTTCGACCGACGTTGGAACGAAGTTGGGATAAAGTCGAGATAAAATTAAAACGAAATTAAAACGAGATTAAAATAAGGAATCGAGTATTTATCCAGTATTTCGAGATTTATCGGGTTCTCGAATTTTTGAGGGTGCTCGATGACGTTTGTTTCTCGTCCAAACGAGTCGAACGGGTGCCCATGGGGACCATGGTTCTCGATCGAACGCGTGCGATTTTTCGTTCAACGTTGAAACGAAATGGGGGTAAAGTCGAGATAAAATTAAAACGAAATTAAAACGGAGTTAAAATAAGGAATCGAGTATTGATTCAGTATTTCGAGATTTATCGGATTCTCGGATTTATGAGGGTGCTCGATGACGTTTGTTTCTCGTCCTGAATAGTCGAACGGGTGCCCATGGGGACCATGGTTATCGTTCGGTGTCTTGATCGAACGCGTACGATTTTTCGTCCAACCTTGAAACGAAGTTGGGATAAAGTTGGGATAAAATTAAAACGAAGTTAAAATAAGGAGTCGAGTATTTATCGACTATTTTATCGGACGAGATTTATCGGATTCTTAGATTTGAGAGGGCTCGATGACGTTTGTATCTCGTCCCAACGAGTCAAATGGGCATTTATGAGGACCATGGTTATCGCTCGAACGCGTGCGATTTTTCGTCCTACATTGAAAGGAAGTTGGGATAGAGTTGAAATAAAATTAAAACGTGGTTAAAATAAGGAATCGAGTATTTATCCAGTATTTTGAGATTTATCGCATTCTTGGATCTGAGAATGCTCGATGACGTTAATTTCTCGTCCCGACGAGTCGAACGGGCGCCCATGGGGACCATGGTTATCGATCGAACGCGCACGATTTTTCGTTCAACGTTGAAACGAAGTTGGGATAAAATTAAAACGAAATTAAAACGAAGTTAAAATAAGGAATCGAGTATTTACCGTGCTTTTCGAGATTTATCGTATTCTTGGATTTGAGGGTGCTCGATAACGTTTGTTTCGCGTTGCTCGTGTCCCGAAGAGTCGAATGGGTGTCCATGGGGACCATGGACACGTCAGTAAAAGAATCCAAAGGAGCATTAATCGAAAATGTTTTTCCCTTTTAAGCCGATATTGACTGGTCGCGTCGTGCCCGGGCACGGATCAGTTGCGAATTTATTTCATACGTTCGTGGGCATAAATCAAATTGCGTTTGCTGTTATGCTCCCCGTTCAAATCGCCGTTTTTACCTAGATACGATATCGCGTCGGGAAATCTGCAGCCGTAGCTGAAAACAAAAATTTATATCGATAAGCCGATGAAAAATTCTCGTCGATCCGGCTCCAGGGAACCGGTTCGAGGTTGTCTCGATTTTGGCCCAGAATACCGCTCGAATTTCGCGGAACCCGGTTACACGTTCCATTTCTCCAGGGTCTTTCGACATTTTTCGAAACGAAAAGTACGCTGGTCTCGGAGTAAAGAGAGAAAAGTAGAGGGGGAGAGAGAGAGGGAGAAGATAGGACACGTGTAACGTTCGAACGAGAAATACGAATAATTCGAATCGTAATTGCGTTCGTATCTGAAATTAACTCGAAACTGTTCCATTTCCACGGGGCTGTTCGTCGGTGTAATTGAAATGGCTGCTTGCGCAGCGCGAGTCTCGGATAATGTGTAATCCTAATTAAAAGCTTCCGCGGAACTTTACAGCGCTCGCCACTTACTGTTAGTTTCTTCGTTTCATTAGGGTACAATGCCCGGTGAGGAGAAATGCATACAGCGGGTGCAAAGTGCGTCGAAGCTTTCAAAGTAGAACGAAAACGGAAGGAAAAAGGACGGAAGGGAAAATATTCGCGCCAAGGAAGCAGCACGTGGTTTCGCGCTGCAAACTTTCCCTCCTCGTTAACGAGTACGGGAGAACAGAATATGGACCACTTCTTTATTTTCCGCCGAAAGAAACGTTGAAAATATAAAAATATAAAAATCGCGGTGCCGAAGGATTTAACAATTTTAAACATACGCCTATGCCATTTTCGCGAGAAGTTGAGTCGATAATGTGGAACGAAAATAGAGGAAATATCTGCTCCTAATTATCTACCTTTGCTAACGAATATTGGAATACGCGCGGAATAATATTTCTATTATTTATCCATTCTAAGTATTACAGAATACCGCGTATTTTATAGTAAAAAGAATCCTCAAAATTCTCTATTATGTAATAATTCTATTATTTTCTTCGTTACTTCTAATATTTATTATTTACCTTTACCAACAGATACTGGAATACACGCTGAATAATATTTTTATTATTTATCTATTCTAAGTATTATAAAATACCGCGTATTTCGTGGTAATAAATTCCCTAAATTCTCTATTATGTAATAATTCTATTATTCTCTTCGTTACTTCTAATATTTGTTATTTAAATTTATTATTTAACTTTACTAACGAATATTGGAATGCACGCGGAATAATATTTTTATTATTATTATTATTATTATTA